>NW_006921976.1:2676965-2678725 GCF_000298275.1 Orycteropus afer afer | reverse complement strand
CCACCAGCCACTCCTCGGAAGGAAGGTTGGGCAATTCTACTTCCATAGTGATACTGCCTCGGAAACCCAAGGAGGGGTCGCTATGAGTCGGGGCTGACTCCACAGCAAATAACAACAACAGCTTCCCTTTAAAAACATGTAACTATATTCATCTGTACACCACTATATTTAAGGATAAGATAAGCCTTTTTTTTTTTAACCCCCTCACATGGAAGGTACAGAATATCATCCCCAAATAATGAAAATTTATAAAAAATGAAAATTACAGATTGACATAATAGGAATATTTAGGAGATACTCTTTTTCTGCTTTGTTGCCTGGATTGTCTTCCCTCCATTTTGGGAGTATAAATAATCTTTAGATGAAACACTGTGTGTGTGTGTGTGTGTGTGTGTGTGTGGTAAATGGTTGAAGAATTATTTCATCCTGACAAAAAATTGAATCTGCTCTCCACCTCACAACTGTTGAATAAATCTGACAGTGAAAACATGCTAATAAAAGTAGATCAAAAGCAACTAGATGCTGTGTCATCATATTTACCTATATAGTTATGAATGTTGCATTTGAAGAACTTTATATAGCTAAAAAATAAATCTGTGACCATTGATATTGGATTAGACTGGTAATGTGTGTGCATTTATACAAAGGACGGGGAGATAACAATGCTGTAACTACTGGAAGAGCATGAAATAAATAACAAAGGAACTTTCCTGAGATTCATGTGGAATTCACTGTTTGTTTACAGAATGATTGTGATTTATTAGAAGATACTGCATGTACTCCTTTGGTAGAGGCCCTGGTGGTGCATGGGTTAAAACAGTTGTCTGGTAACCAAAAAGGTACACAGTTTGAACTCACCAGTGGCTCCATGGAAGTAAGATGCAGCAGTCTGCTTTTGTAAAGATTTACTGCCTTGTAAGTCCTATAGGGCAGTTCTCCTTCGTCCTGTAGGATAGCTAAAAGTCAGAATCAACTCCAAGAGTTGGATTTGAGTTTGGTTTGCTCCTTTGGCACAAAGCCAAATTTAAGATGAGATTTTATAGCTGAAGAAAACAAAGTAAATAAATAACTGGGATTTGAAATGTTGGCAAGGATTTCCACTTCTTTGCTTGTACTGTTTGCAATAAGATGAACTGTTTCTTCTGTGTACTTTCTTGCTGTTTGCAGAAAGATGAACTTCTTCTTTTGTGTGTTTCCTTTCAGTAGATCTTAATTTACCACAGAATTGACTAATTTGCTATCATTCTGCAGGTTTCTACCATTTATTAAGCCAGCTTTAATGTTTAAGGCAATTTTAACTGTTCTGTCAAGTAATAGTAAAATGTCTCAATTAAAAATGTATTACGGATACTCAGCAGTAGTCAAGAACATCACCTGCTATAAAACATGGTTGAAAAGAAACTCTTCTTTTATAAGACCAATTTAAAATTCGTGACAAGCTGAACATCTTTGTACAAACATACATCACTCCATTGTGAACAGCCATTTAGCTTATCTGGTTTAAAATGAATTGGTTATTTCAGTTCCAATATAGCAAATTTATATCATTGCTACAAAGAAACTACTGGAGAGATTAGTATAACAGAGTTGTTGTTGTTGTTGTTGTGTGCTGTCGAGTCAGACCTGACTCATAGTGACACCTCCTTGGGTTTCCGAGGCGGTATCACTGCAGAAGTAGATTGCCCAACCTTCCTTCCGAGGAGTGGCTGGTGGGTTTGAACCTCCAGCCTTCTGGTTAGCAGTCAAGTGCCTTAGGCACT
>NW_006921976.1:2671996-2676365 GCF_000298275.1 Orycteropus afer afer | reverse complement strand
ATGTTTACCACATTGATGAGAGATACTACTTTAACAATCAAATTGGTATCTGTCTGTCTGTCTGTCTATCTATCTATTTATCTATCTATCTCTCTATTTATTTATTTATTTATTTATTTTGTTGTGGTGGCATAATCCATACTGAAGGGTGTACTCATTGACCTTCATTAGTCAGTGTTTCAAATCCTCTTTCCTTTCAGCAACAAAGTTTGTGTCATGTGCATATTGCAGGTTGTTATTTATTAAGTCATCTTTCAATCCAATAGGCAACATCATGATAAATGAAGAAAAGATTGAAGTTATCAAGGATTTAGCTTGGGTCCACAGTCAGCACCCTTGAAACAGTGGTGAAGAAAACAAAGGACATATTGCACTGGGAAAATCTGCTGTAAAATACCTCTTTAAATTGTTAAAGAGCAAAAATATCATTTTGAAGACTAAGGTGCACCTGACCCAAGCCATGATATTTTCAGTTGGCTCATATGCATGTCAATGCGAGACAATGAATAAGGAAGACTGAATAATTGATTAATTTGAATTACTTTGGTAGCAAAGAATATGGAGTATATCATGGACTGCCAGAAGAATGAATAAATCTGTCTTGGAAGAAGTACAGCCAGAATGCTCCTTAGAAGCAAGGGTGGTGAAATCTCCTTTCATACATTGATCGAGTTTTGAGGAAGGGACCATTACCTGGAAAAGGATATCTTGCTTGCTAAAGTAGGACAGTGAGAAAGAAGACCCTCAATGAGATGGTCAGATACAGTGACTACAACAATGGGCTCAAGTATAGTAAAAATTGTGACGATGGCACAGGACCCAGCAGTGTTAGTTCTGTTTCACATAGGACCACTATGTGTTAGAACCAAGTCAACAGCCCCTAAAAACAATAACATATATATGTATATGAGCACACACACACACACCATTCTTAACTCTCTCCTCATTCACTCAGCCATAAGGTATTCAAGGCCATAAAGGAAGTAGAATCTAAAGGTTTGGGACGCTAGTTAAAGTTGTTGTTGTTAGGTGCCATTGACTCGTCTCTGACTCATAGAGACCCTATGCACAGCAGAAGGAAACACTGCCCACTCCTGTGCCAGCCTCATGATCCTTGCTATACCTGAGCCCATGTTTGCAGCCACTGTGTCTATCCATCTCGTTGAAGGTCTTCCCCTTCTTCATTGACCTCCACTTTACCATGCATGATATCCTTCTCCAGGGAATGGTTCCTTCTGACAACATGACCAAAGTAGGTGAGATGAAGTCTGGCCATTCTTGCTTCCAAGGAGCATTGAGCTGCACTTCTTCCAAAACAGATTTGTTAGTACGTTTAGCAGACTGTGGTACTCTTAGCATTCTTCTCTAACACCACAACTCAAAAGCATCAACTCTTCTTAAATTTGCATTATTCATTGTCCAACTCTCACATGCATAAGAGGTGATTGAAAATACATGGCTTTGGTCAGGCGCACCTTAGTCTTCAAGGAGACATTTTTGCTCATCATCATCTGAGAAAGTTCTTTTGCAGCAGATTTACCCAATGCAGTACGTCATCTCATGTATTGACTGCTGCTTCCATTGGTGTTGATTGTAGAATAAAATGATATGAAATCCTTGACAACTTCAAACTTTTCTCCATCCACCATGAAGCTGTTTATTGAACCAGATGTGAGGACTTTTGTTTCCTTTATATTGAAGTGCAATCCATACTGCAGACTATAATCTTTAATCTTTATCAGTAAGTGCTTCAAATCATCTTCATTTTCAGTGAGCAAAGTTGTGTCATTTGCATAGCTCAGGTTGTTAATGAGTCTTCTTCCAATCTCGATGCCACATTCTTCATCATGTAATCCAGCTTCTTGGATTATTTTCTGAGCATACAAATCGAATAAGTATGGTGAAAGGATACAACCTTGACACACTCTGCCAAAGGGGCAAGGAGGCCGCATCTTCTGACCTCCTCTAACCCCACAAGAGGAAAACAGAATCACCATCAGTAGCCCAAGGCCCATTCCTGCAAGGCCAGATATGCTGCCTCCCTCCAGCCCTTTCCCCAACCTTGACACCAACCATTTCTTCCACAGCACTTACCATCTCTCTGCTGGGTTTGATAATTCACTGCAGTGACTACACGGGACTCACAGATTATGGGATTTATAGGGAAGCAACAGGCTATAATTCAGGTTCAGAAACACACTCAGTCTCTTGCAGCCAGTCATCTCACTTAGCAGCCAGCAGTCTCTCGCATCTCTCTTTTAGCAGCATGTGTCTCTCATTTCTCTCTCTCATCAAGTGCATGTCTCTCAGTAGCCTGTTTCTCTCAGCAGCACGTCTTTCTCAGCCAGCAGTCAGAAAGACTCCTTCTGCCTCTAGGAGGGCTTCTTTTGAGCCTGGCAGGGTGGCCAAACTAACCAATCCCAACATCAGATTTCTTCCCCCTAGGGAGAGCAAACTCCCAGAAAATTACTGTATGCTGCTCCCAACAGAAATACTCCAAGTGGATATCTTTACCAATCAGAAGCTACTCAGTTTCTCAGGGAAAATTCCACCACAGAGTTTACAAAGATTTATGTCTAGAAAAGCCATGCCAGGTAATTTACTACAACACACACTCCCTTGTTGATTTTGAACCATTCAGTATCCTCTTGTTCTGTTCAAACAACATCCTCCTGATCTGTGTACAGGTTCCTCATGAGTATAATCAAGTGTTCTTGAATTCCTGTTCTTCTCACTATTATCTTCAATATGTTATGATCCACACAATCAAATACTTTTGTATGGTCAGTGAAGCATAAGTAAACTTCTTTCTGATATTCTTTGCTTTCAGCTAAGATCCATCTGACATCAGCAATGATATCATTCAGTTCATGTCCTCTTCTGAATCCAGCTTGTATTTCTGGAAGCTCTCTGTCAATATACTCTTGCAACCATTTTTTAATTATCTTCAGTAATGTTTTACTTGTATATGATATTAACAATATTGTTAGATAATTGCCACATTCTGGGAGATCCCCTTTATTTGGAATGTGTACAAATATGTATCTCTTCCAGGCAGTTGGCCAGGTAGCTGTTTTCCAGATCTCTTGGTGTAGCTGAGTAAGTGCCTCCAGCGTGACATCCGGTCGTTGAAACATCTCAATGGGTATTCCGTAAATTCCTGGTGACTTTACCAGTTCCTTCAGTGTAGCTTCGGCTTCTTCTTTCAGTAACATTGGTTCTTAGTCATATGACAACTCCTGAAATGGATGAACATCGACCAATTCTTTTTGGTACAGTGAGTCTGTGTATTCCTTCCATCTACTTTTGATGCTTCCCGCATCATTCGATAGTTTCCCATAGACTATTTAAATATTGCAACTGGAGGCTTAAATTTTTTCCTTAGTTCTTTTAGCTTGAGAAATCATGAACATATTCTTCCCTTTTTGTTTCCTATCTCCAGGTCTTTGCCATTTCATTATAGTAATTAGTTTTGTCTGCTTGAGCTGCTCTTTGAAATCGTCTGTTCAGCTCTTTTATCTTGTCATTTCTTCCATTTGCTTTAGCTACTTTCTACCCAAGGGCCAGTTTCAGAGTCTCTTCTGACATCCATTTTGGTCTTTTCTTCCTTTCTTGTCTTTTTAATGACCTCTTGCTTTCTTCATGGATGATGCTATTGATGTCATCCACAATTCTTCTGGTTTTCAATCATTGGTGTTCAATGCATCAAATGTATTCTTTAGATAGTCTCTAAATCCAGGAGGGATATATTTAAGGTTATATTTTGGTTCTCATGGACTTGTTTTAATTGTTTTCAACCTCAACTTGAATGTGCATATAAGCTACTGATGGTCTGTTCCACAATCAGTTCCTGGCCTTGTTTTGGCCAAAGATATTGAACTTCTCCATTGCCTCTTGCCACAGATGTGGTCAATCTGATTTCTGTGTATTCCATCTGGTGAAGTCCACATGTATAGTCATCACTTATGTTGTTGAAAAAAGGTATTTGCAATGAATAAGTTGTTGATCTTGCAAAATTCTATCATGCTATCTCCAGCATAATTTCTATCACGAAAGCCATATTTTCCAAATACCAGTGATTCTTTGTTTCCAACATTTGGATTCCAGTCACTAGTGATAACCAACACATCTTGATTGCATGTTCAATCAATTTCAGACTGCAGAAGTTGATAGAAATCTTCAGTTTCCTCATCTTTGGCTTTGGATTTTGGTTTGTAAGTTTGAGTGATAGTGTAATAACTGGTCTTCCTTTTATGCCTATGGATATTATTATCATATCACTGACAGCATTGTACTTCAGGACAGATCTTTTTTTTTTTTTTTTAGGATTTGGGTGAATAATGGTGGTATTAACTGGTCTTCCTTGGAG
>NW_006921976.1:2652377-2671466 GCF_000298275.1 Orycteropus afer afer | reverse complement strand
CATTAGTTTTGGTTTTCTTCTTTCTTCTTGACGAGGAGAGACCCGTTGTTGCATCTAGATGGCAGCTTCCTAGCTTTTAAGGTCCCAGTCGCTACTTGCCAAAGTAGTATGTGGAACAATGTTTTGTATAGTATGTTATGCCAATTGAGCTTGATGTTTCAGGAGAGATCTTGAAACACTTTTTGTGACAATGAATTTGCCACACCATTCCTCTTCAATTTGTCATTACCAACATAGTAGATCATATGGTTGTCTGATTCAAAATGGCCAAAACCAATCTATTTCAGTTCACTGATGCCTAGGATATCGACATTTATGTTCCATTTCATTTCTGACAACTTCTAATTTTCCTAGATTCATACTTTGTACATTCCATGTTCCAATTATTAATGGATGTTTGCATCTGTTTCCACTCATTTTGAGACATGCCACATGAGCCAATGGAAGTCCCGAAAGCTTTACCCTATCCATATCATTAAGGTCATCTCTTCTCTGAGGAGTCTTCCCCAGTCAAATTTTGAGTGCCTTCTGGCCTGTTGGGCTTATCTTCCAGCACTATGTTGGACAATGCTTCAGGGCTGTTCATAAAGCTTTTCAGTAATATATCAAACAGTGTGTCACTACTATTCATAAGGTTTTTACTGCCCAATTCTTTGAGAAGTGGATGGCGTCTTCCTTCTGCTGAGTCTGTCTAAGTCCGGAAGCTCCACTGAAACCTGTCCACCATGGGCAACCCTGCTGGAATCTTGCAACACAGTGGCATAGCCTCCAGCCTCACAGCAACATGTAAGCCACCAGAGGATGACAAACTGACAGACAAGTTTGTCTCTCTTAGTTGTTCCTAGCCCCTCTGCATCTGACTACCTGAGGCAATGGCCTTAAAATAGAGCCACCCCCAAGTGAAAAGCAGGCCCCATACTAGGGCCCACCTACCTCAGAACCCACCTTAATATAGAGCCATCCCCAAGTGAAAAGCAGCCTCCAATTCTTGGGCCTGTCTACCTCAGGATCCTGCCTTAATAAAGAGTTACATCCTAGTAAAAATTGGCCGCCAAGCCCTGACCTCTCCCAACTATGCCATGGACTTAATATAGAGCCACACCCAAACTAAAGCAGCCTCCAAGCTTTGGCCCTGCCTACCTAAGGCCACTGCCTGAATATAAACCGCCCCTAGGTGAAAGCCCCGTCCTGCCCACCTTAGGTCCCGGCCTTTATACAGCCACATGCTGGCAAGCAAAAAGCAGTCTCCAAGCCCCAGGCCTGCCTACCTCTGGTCCCAGCCTTAATAGACAGCCACACTGAAGCAAAAAGCAGCCTCCAAGCCCCGGCCCTGCCTATCTCATGCTCCGGCCTTAATAAACAGCTGTACCCTAGCAAAAAGCAGCCCCCAACCTTGGGCCTGCTTACCTTGGGCCCGCCTACCTTGGGCTCTGGCCTTAATATAGAGCCACACCCAAGTGAAAAGCAGTCTCCAAGCCTTGGGCCTACCTACCTCAGGTGCCAGCCTTAATGTATAGCTACCCGCAAGTGAAAAGCACCCTCCAAGCCTTGGGCCCATCTACCTCAGGCCCCGGCCTTAATAAAGAGCCATACCCAAGAGAAAATCAGCCCCCTAACCTTGGGCCCTCCCCCACCTCAGGCCACGACCTTAATATAGAGCCACACCCAAGTGAAAAGCAACCTCCAAGTCCCGGGCCTGCCTACTTCCGTCCCTGGCCTTAATAGAGAGCCAAGCACCCAATGAAAAGCAGCCTCCAAGCCCTAGGTCTGCCTACCTCAGGACCTGGCATTAGTATAGAGCCACACCCAAGTGAAAAGCAGCCTCCAAGCCCCAGGCCCACCTATCTCAGATCCCAGCCTTAATAAAGGGCTGCCTTAAGTGAAAAGCAGACCCCAGCCCCGGGCCTATATATATACAAATACACATGTTTATATGTAATTTTACACATACACATAAACATGCATAGCTTGTGTTTACCTCTTTATAATGAGTGCATATAATATAATAAATATAAGTGATAATGTATTTTTATATAAAAGTAAGAAACATTATACTTTTTATTTATCTTGTATTATTTACATTCACATGGTATGATGATTAGTCAGTAAACATATATATAGTCTCTGTGAATCTGGATTAGTCAAAATTGACTCAATCACACATAGCAACAATAGGGATCTGTATGCTTTTATGTACATATATAATCATTCTTCATTATGTCATTGAGCTCGAAGTATATGTTTCTTTCTTTTTTAGGAGGAATTTCATTCAGTTCATGCAAAAAGACAAACTATTCACTGATCCCAATATTTGTAATTAAAATTATTTCTAATTTAAAGCTATTTCACAATGTGTGCCTTCTTAAAATGGGAAAAGTCAGAATTAATATAAATAAACCATGCATGGTCAGTAGGAAGGAGTTCCCATATTTGCAGTAAAGTCAGAATACCTATTTAAAAAATTATTTCTTATATGTATAATTGTGGAAGGCAATATTCCACACTGATTTAGAGCAAGGATTTTGGGGTTTCAGAGTCCAAAATGCAAGGGCTCTGGCCCCTGTTGTGTGACTGGTGATTGTAGGCATATTTCTTGTATTAAGTCTGAATTTCCACAACTATGTATGTATATAATAATATTTAGATATGTATCATATAATTATTTTAATAGTAAATGTGATACAGTATTATAAAAAAATGGAAAATACTAAATACTCTTTGGATTATAATAAATAAAAGAAAAACAAGAACATTTACTGAGAATTTACTCTTTAGTTAAATTAATTTAAGTACTTTTTATGTAGATAATCTTATTTAAACACAAACAGTAATTCTTACATATATGTATTACTATACTTAGATTTTAGAGATGATAGATGTAAAGTTTATAATTATATTACTTTGGTTAAAGTCATATAGTTAAAAATAGGAGAGTCAGAATTTGAAATTAGTCTTTGCTTAATCAAACACTGCTGAGAACCAAACATTCAATAAGTTAGCAACAACTCTTAATATCATCACTATTATATATAGATGAAAAATACCATTATTATCCACTAGGAGTTATGCTAGTCCTTCAGGAAATTTTCTCCATTACCTCTACTCTCCATTACCTCTATTCTACTGTATTTCTCTTTTCTAAAAATATCATTGAGTGCACCATTATAAAAGATAGTGAAAGCTCATTTAAAAAAAAAAAAAAAGGAAGAGAGGAAATACAAAGATAAGAATAAAATAATAACAATGGGTTCATTGCATTTTTTTCACATACTTTGTGAAAGCGCTCTCAGAAAATTTCTTTATTGTACCTCATATTATTCAGAAAAAGGGTTTGGTAGCATAGTGCTTAAGGCACCTGCCTGCTTACCAGAAGTCTGGTGGTTCAAACCCACCAGCCACTCCTTGGAAGGAAGGTTGGGCAATCTACTTCCATAGTGATACTGCCTCGGAAACCCAAGAAGCAGTCGCTATGAGTCGGGTCTGACTCGATGGCACATAACAACAACATTATTCAGAAAATAATTGCCAATCTATGAGTTCCTAAAGATTTCATGCTATAATGATATCCAATAAATTAGTCACTTTGTCTTACAAGAGCATTTCCTACTTGTTATACTGTCTTTATTGTCTTCCCAATGCTCTCCCTGTGATAATGCCTTGACATACTATTCATCATTTCCATTTGGAAGAAGTAACTACATTCCTGCTCAGTTATCACACTACTTCCAGCACAGTGTGTTTCAGTAATAAACAAAATGCATACTTTAAGTGAAAGTATATGCTTTTGCAATACATAAGTCTCTGGCATATTTCTAGAGGGCATGACAGAATATTTGTGTTATCATTTAATGGCAACACTCATTTCTTTCTAGGAGCAATTTTTGATGAATCTGCCAAAAAGGATGATGAGGTGTTTCGCACAGCAGTTGGTGACCTCAACCAGAATGAGGAGATCTTACAGACTGAGAAAATCACATTTTCAGTGACATTTGTTGATGGCAATAACCCTTTTCAGGCAGTCCAGGAAGGTAAGGTCCATCAACTTCTCTTGTTTGTTTGTTTTGGTTTTGATTTAACTGAAGTAGCAATGAAGTTAGATTTGTAAAAGCTCTTAAGCATGGACATCATTTTTCGCATTTATGCTGCTAATGAGTTGTTGCTTTTCTTTGAGAGTGCAGTTTGGTAGATGTTAATCCTGTATTCTATACCTTGAAGGGCAGAGTGTGGAAAGTTACTGTTTTGATTGAAATAGGATATGAAAATGGATGTGAATATTTTGCAATTAAAAGGTGTGCAAATTTTTTTATAACTTAATTGTAAGTGAATAATTCCTTAAAAATTGATTATTTCTTACCAGATTTTTTCTTTTGGGCTTCTTTGAAATAACTGCCACCTTGAGTGTTGTTACAACTTACAGTGACATCTCAGGTGTATAGATTTTTTCCTTTCTACAGTATGCCAACTATTAAAGTGCTTTCCTCTATTCTCTCTGTACACATATTTTATAGAGACAAAAAGATATGAGGACACCTTATTTTAGCTTTATTTTGGTAGAATAGTCATTCCTATGAATGAAGGTTTTGTTTGAAAGGGGGTAGACTAATAGTATTCTATGTTTGATGCTATTAATCTAATTCAGTTTTTAGTCCCATTATTGCTAAAGCAGTCCCACTTTATGAAATGGCTTGTTGCTAATCTCTTTTTATGTTTTATTGATAAAATGCATTTAGATCGTATGTAACAATTATAAAATTATGTGGCTAAACAAAGGGATTGCTTCATTTAAAATTTCAAGAGAATTTGACAGAAGAAAGGGAGGTACATTGTTAAATGTAGTCAAGTTTGGCAAGAATATCTTTTAAAGGCAAACATTGAAGAGGTAAGGTAAGGGAAATAGACATAAATGTCTGAGAAAGATATTGTTATCTACTGTTGTATGTGCAGATATATGGATAAACATTATCATGACATGGTTTTCACCATTAGTACTAGCTGGTGCTGAAACTTACTTATGTTTTCTTCTGTCACTTAGAGAATTGATATAATGATATATTGTCCTTACTAATTTGGAAGAGTGAAAAAATATTTTATATGAAATGAACAGAAATATTTTAAATGAAATCTCTTTTTGCAAAGAATGTTTATAATAATATGATTGGATTTTAATTTTAATTGGTAAACATCATTGGAAGCTATCAGATTGGAACAAGAATCCTAGTATTTACATCTCAAAATCAGATCTATTCTGGAATTTGGGGTTTTAAATAATTAATGTATTAGAAAGTTTTCTATACATTCATTTAAAATATTTCTAAATTAATGTTAGAATTAAGGAAAGAATCAGCCAAATAATAATAAAATAGAATTTGAAAAATATATAATATACATATATATATTTTTATATATGTAGTAGGAAGCACAAGATGTTCATTAATAAGAAATAACTATGATTTTCCTTCTCAACTCTCAGTTTTCATCATGTATAATGTTTATAGGGACCAGAATGAGATCAGAGGAAAAATACAAGGATTTTTTTTTTTTTTTTTTTTTGTGACTATCTTGTGAGTACCTGCTTATCAATAAATTTGAATTGACATCAAAGATGTGCTAAAATATCCACCTTCCTTGGAAAAGTAGTGGAAGATAAAGAAATGAAGATAACACAACGGATGGAAGGCAATATTAAAGCCATAACTATATCAGTCACATTGTTTTAGAGACTACAATTTGAAAAGAGAAGAGAATTTCTTTAAAAACTACCACAATGAATTTGTTTACATTGTTCTTTGTATAACCACTTTTCTACTAGCTATGCTCTATAACAAAAATGCCCATCAAAAGAACCATTGTAACCTATGCAATTTGTGGCACTAAAAGCAGAGAGAGGAAATAAATGAATTTCCAGACACAGACTACTAGATACTGTCAAGAAGGTGAGAGCTCGACAGCTTGCCTGATAGACAGTTGCCTAATACTAATAGGGTGCTCTGTACCAGTTATTTTGATATTATGCTCTGTTTAATGAACCTGAGATACTAAGTTTCAGGAAGTTTTGCAGATTTTTTTTTTAACTCCTTTCAATATCAAGAATAAGTTTGGTTAATTTTAGAATCAATATTATTCTTTCTTGAGTTTTTTTTTTTTTTTTTACTGTGTGATTCAAAAATAGAAGAATATAATTTAATTGATGGAGAATAAGAAACAATTCAGAAGTATTATTTTCTTAAATATTTTGAGGAACTACTTTAAGAGAAAATGTCAATTGTGCCTTCAAAGATGGTCAGTTTTGCTAGGATTAGATATTATCATTAAAATCTATCATTGCACTTTTTATCCTTTCTTAGAATGTTTAAAAAAATACAAGTAAGCATAACAGTAGCTTATTTGTATGTTTTTAAACATTCTAAGAAAGCATAAAAGATTCAATGGTATACTTATCGTTATCACTTGGATTGATCTTCAAGAAAATTCATGATTTTAGTTTCTCACTTTTTTTTTATTTGAATTTGAAAGTCTGGTGCTTGAGCAAATAACTTTGTCATGCATATAGCTATGTAGTTATGCCAGTTTTTTTTTTTTTAAAGAAATTTAAATTTCTAGTTACCTTATCTTTTACTGTCTTAGTAAGATAGAAGAACATAAAAATCAATGGCTTATTTAACACATAACTAATAATAAAGTGTGTTGATATTTTTGAAATCCTCCTTGGTAGTTTTGATTAAATTTTCAAATAGCGACTAATAAGTCTTTTTATGGTAAGTTATCTCAGTTAAAGAACACAAAGACAATATTCCACTCTCTGGAGATCAGTGAGATTTTGATCATCTTACTCTTTATCTTGTAACATCAATATCAAATCATTTTTAAGGTCAATGAACAATAGTGGAAAAATACTTCTCTCTTCAAAAAAGTAATCAGGTAGTAAACCACTCATATTTTCACATTTCTTTTGAATGTCTTAATTGATAAGCCATTATTCTTCATCTTTTGTCTGTTAAGTAGTAGGATATGCATTAAGGAAAAAGTTTTTCATATCTATTTCAGGAGTGCTCAGCAATTCACTTTTTCTTTGTAGACTATTTTGATAATAGGATATAGCTTTTTTCCCTTAAAAAGAAATATAAAAGATATGCATATTATATACAGAAATATAATGTTTTAGAAAATGTGTATCTGTAGACAGTTATAGAGGTAGAAAATTATATAAATAAACTTGAATGCTATCACTGTATAGATGAGGTAATTCAGATCCAGAGGGGGTGAGTAATTCTTCTAAGTTCTACTAATATCAACAGGTAAGTTTCTAACAATGAAAAATCTAAATCACCTTCAAATCACTGGTTTAATATTCTTCTTTCTCTGTGTGCATGTGTATGTATATATATATATATATATATATATATATATATATATATATATATACACCCTTACTCTGAACTGTAACTTTCAGATTTTGCTATTGACAGAGAAAGAAAGGTAACAAAAGAAAATAAAAACATGTATATTATTTATGTTTATGTGTTTTGGATGGCAAGGAGTAGTAGAAAACTACCAGTCTAGGTGAAGACTCCATTGGCATAATATCAACACTCTCATTCTTTTGGCCTTAGTTTTCCTCATCTGTGGACAAATGAAGTAATTAAAACATAAAAGATGGATTTTTAAGGTCAGTTTTATCTCTATGGTTCCATGACTCCTTAAACAGATTTCAGGGATTTGAATCTTAAAAAACTTTAGAAATACTATGCTTAGTTTCTCTTCAAAGAAGGCTTCACATTGCTGAAGTTTCTTCTTAGTATTTCTGATGCTGAATTTTAAATGAATTGAAAAGGTATACAGTACTTCTCTTTTGTTCTACTACCTCATCCAAATATTCACGGTGATCCAAAGAACTTGTCAATATCACCAGACTCCAGAAAGTGTCTTGGACTGATTGCCTTGTTCAATTCACCTGGATTGTAGCAGCTGCTCTTGCTAGCTGTCTCTCTTAGCTATTCTTTTATACTTTTTTTCTTCTGTGTAATCTATGTAATGGAAGTAACATGTTGTTATGTTGTTGTTATGTGCCGTCGAGTCGGACCCGACTCATAGTGACCCCTCCTTGGGTTTCCGAAGCAGTATTACTACGGAAGTAGATTGCCCCATCTTCCTTCCAAGGAGTGGCTGGTGAGTTTGAACCACCAGACTTCTGGTTAGCAGTCAGGTGCCTTAAGCACTATGCTACTAGAGCTCCAACAAAACATAGATGCATAAATTTCTGGGGTGAAAGACTCTGCTGTGTCTACTGAAAGCAGGAGCAATTGTTTATAGCATTTAAGTCTTAACTAAAACTGCATCACTATGAGAGATGAAAGGTGGGAATTTACAGGAAAGCAAATGTAGGCAAAGTAAGAAGGGTAGTGCATTTGTAAAAATGTTCACATTGGAATATGCATTCAGAACTATGAATTCATATGTAATTTGTGAATTCACTGATATGTGTCAGGAAGGATACAAAGCACCCATGCATTGTTTTTAATGCTAGAATTCAGCAAACACATTTTTAAAATACCTGAAAATGAAATACATAATTATAATGAGTATAAAGACAGAAATAATTCAGTTTGACAGAAAAAGGAGCAACTATCAAAATCATTACCCTTTTTTCTATATTGCAAACTACTATAAGTAATGTGTATAGTTATAGTTAACAATACCAGGTTATAAAAAATGCCCTGTGCTTTTTAAATGAAAATTTGGATCAATATAGCAAAGTAAGTTTCAGAAGCATATCTTCGTTATAGGAAAGGATGGTAGAGTTAATCTATTGTAATTTTAGAAATACAAACAGAAAAGCTGCTTTTGATATAAAATGTTTTCATAGTTAAGAACGCTCGTCTTCCAAGTTTCAGTGGTCTATCTTATACTTGTTCGTTTACATACCTCAACATGTGTAGTGATTGTTCCCAAAGAGTCTTGTAAGAGTTAGACATCTCACTGGAATACAATGACAATTTCAGTTGGTTTTGCCTCATAATCTTCCAAAATAAAATGGTTGTATGGGTATGAATTACACTTCAAAACAAAGAGAATGCTTAATATTTTATTTACTAAATAAATCATATATATATATATGGAGAGTAGCAGTTAGAGTGAGGAAATCTAACTATGGAAAGGCATTTCGCCAAAACCACTCAATGAGAATATTTCTGTTGCTATAAGCTAATCTAGATAGTCTGGTTCAAAGAAGATGCTAATGTAAAATAATTGTTTATGTAGCCACACTATCTTGTACTTGATTCCAGGTTTTAGTCTCATAATTTATATCCCTTTCTGCTTTAATAGGGTATTTCTACTGTGTTTAAAATTTTCTTTGCTCTAAAATGCTTAGATGGGATTCTGCAACTTACCTAGCATAGGACCACTGTGGATGTATTAGTTTCTTCTGTGTGTCCCTGTCCCCACATTGATAAATCTACAATTCTAGCTTCTCTCTGAAGTTTCCTCCCAACAGATGATATTTGAGAATTGGTGGTTCTGGAAGCCAAGAAACATAATTTGATGTAGGTTGAATGTATATATAATTCTCCTAATTGGCTCACTTGTTCATTTGTTTATTCCTTCTTTCCTCTCAAAATCCATCTCCATATTTTGAGCTGTGCTTGGAAATCCAGGCTCCATCTTTGGTGTTCCATGACCCATTCCTATCTACATGTGCAAGATGGTGGAAGGAATTAGTAATGCAACTGAACCCTCATCCCCAAAGACCCACACATCAGGAGTGATACTGTTTGTTCATGCAGTGACTCCCTGAAACATCTGCTTCTCTCCATGAGTCTAGGATATTTAGTTTTATCTGTTCCCCAAAATCTCCTGACAATTTCTGTCTGATTTTTCCTCCCCTTCTGCCTGTAACGTCTGGATTCTGAATTTGTCTAACGTGATTTTTAACCTGTCATCATTAGTGAGAACACCAACATATATTCTTGTAAATATCTATACTAATCCTCTCCATTGAAGAATTGAATATTGAGAGGAATTAGAATGATATATATTTGGATTAAGATTTTGATACCATTCAACCAAATCAGTCTCTACACATAGTATTTAAATGCCTGAGTACAGTACTAGTCCAGGATTGAGTCGGCAACAATGGGAAAATTAAAAGAACAGGACACATTTTCTGACTTCAGGAAGCATAGCAATGTGCTTGAGGAGAGCTGTAGAGTTTTTAGAGCAGGAAGAGACATTTTGTCCTTGCTGCTTCACCTATAATACGGGGTTTTAATTGTGTTAATGGCAGAAAGGGAAAAAATATTCTAGGGCTTTAAATATTTACTTTGGAAAAGAGAGATAATTTCTTCTTGCATTTTCTTTCATTGCTTTTCTCTTAACATAATGTTAGTGATGATACTAATAGAATCATTGCTTTTCTTTCTGTTTCCTTCCTGTGATTTATTTTTTTTCTTTTTATTGTGATTTAGGTACAGATTTGTAAAGCAGATTTGTTTTATACTCAACAGTTCATACACATTTTGTTTCATGGCACCAATTACAATCCCCACAATGGAACCCCTCTCCTACCTCCTCCCTGTAGTTAAAACTTCCCTGTGTCCTTCTTAACTACACATTCCTGTCTGTCTTGCTTTCCCCCAGTGCAAATGCTGCTGTTTAGATCTCTCATGATTGACTACTTGAAGGAGTAAATCTTCCTGGGGTAGGTGTACATCTTGCAGGTCTGTCTTTTGTTTAGCTGAGAGCTAACCCATGGGAGTGAGTCCAATTCTAGGCTGGAAGGGTAACCCAGGGCCACAGTCTCAGGGGTTTCACCAGTCTTTATCTGACCAGTACTTCTAGTAATTGTTACGCTTTTTAATTTTATTCCATATTTTTCCTCCCACAGATCTCCAATTTTGAGTTGCTTTCCTAGTAGTTGGTATTGTTAGCCAAACACCATCTAGTTCTTCTGGTCTCAAGGTTGTATAAGCTGAGGTTCCCATGGTCCCCTATTCACTTGGACTGATTACTTGTACATTTCTGATGTGCAAGCTTTTAAGACCCTAGCCACTACTCACTAAAGTAGAGTGTGGAACAATTTTTTTGTATACTATGTTGTACCAATTGAGCAGGATGTCCCCTGAGGCCATGGTCCTGAGCCCATGGCCGGGTGACTTACTCCTTCAAGGTACTTGATTGTGGCTAAGAAGCTATCCCAGCATTGTCCCCTGTTAGCTCTATATTGTACTTGGATATTTTTATAGCAAATAGGCCTGTAGGAATATTATGTGATTTATTTTTGTATTCCTGTATTTGTAAGCTTTTCCCTTATCTCATTTAGTACTGTACTTTTAAAGTCACAGGTCTCTAATACAGTGAGTATTTGAAGTTCATGTTTATAGATCTCTATCATAATTTCATAGCTTTGCTGCTGTAAGGCCTTTCACCTCACTCTCTACAATTGTGTACTGTTGTGTAAGTTACCTCATAAAATATATATTTTAGCAGTATGTGCTGTTCTGAATCTTGTTTTATTTAGAACAATCTTTAGCAGCTTTCTATGAAAGGAAGTAAAAATTGGCTCTTTTTGTGTCACAGAAGATCTTTCTTCCTACCAATTACTTTTCTCATAATAATAACATAGCACTTTCCACTCATCTCTTTCTGCCCCTATAGATACAGTGCATGATTATGGAAGCATAATTCAGTTTTTAATAGGTCTTTTATGATACTGACTTAGTAAAAGAATCACTTAAATGTCTTAAAGTAACTCTGAATATATGGTTTATTAGATTAAAAACCATACTTACCTATGTTCTAACGTTGTAATGAGAGTCTACTGTGTAGTCATAAAAATTATTTAAGTTCATATTGACAAATTAAAGATGACTTTACTCTATTCAGAATTTTTTAACTATTAGAAAGGTTATAGCCTTAAAACTTGATATCCAGGTTTTCAAATGATTCAACTTCCTTGCTTAATTTGGCACAAAGAATAATTTAACTTTTTATTTTGACATTTAATACCATTTTTTGTATATACTTGGAAGGTACTGCTGCATTTATGGGAACCACAGGATGCGTCCATAGCCTTTTAGTACTCATGCAACATTTTGTTGAATTTTCTAGTAATTTTCAGAATTACCACTGAAACACCCCCTTTAAAAGGAACACACACAAAGCTAATGTGCAAGAGGAAATTGCATATTCTGGGAAATGAAAATGATTCAGCAAGTAGTTTTTGGGTGCCTGTAAGTGTTCTGTCTTGAGCTAATTACACAATGTTATGCTATCCATTAGTTGCCCTGATGTCTTATATGGATAGTTTGGCTTTTATTCTATTATCTTGTGTAAGGTCTTGACCTACATGCGCACCTCTTCCCTTCGCTCTCCTTTTAAACTCCTCATTCAGCTCCCTTTTAATCCCATTATATTGTACTGTACAAAGTCAGGATGACTTCATTTGATTCGGTATATAAAAGTCATAAATTTGATGCTATTCACCTTGTTAGGTGTGTCTGGGTGGCACAGATATTTGCACATCAGTGTAGTAATCAACAGATGGTACGAACTCACCCAGCGGTACCTTAAAAGCAGGGACTGGTGATCGGCTTCTGAAGGGTCACCATTGAAAATCCTACGGATTGCAGTTGTCCTCACATTCATGGAGTTGCCATGAGTCAGAATCCACTCTGTGCCAACTAATAAAAACAGTATTCATCTTGTTTGGGTAAGCATAGAAAATAAAGGTATGGGCCATAAAATTAGATAAACCTGCCTTTATATGAATTGTATTTTTTTCTTATTATCTTTTTGTCTTTGAGCAAATTAATTAATGTTCCTGAGCCTAATTTTTTTCATATGTAAATTGCATACCCCATGAAATCACCATGATTGTGTGACGATCATGTGATGATTACACGGGATTGCAATTAATGGCAGGTGACTTTCTCTACTTATGCAAATACATTTTAATAGTAGTGGAGAATATGGTAGCTTAGCAATGCTGCATGTGACTATTAGTAAATTTCCATACTTCTCTGACCTTTCTTTCTCATATATCCTTTATCACATGTATGAGTGGTTATCCAGGGTTACATACTATCTGCCTAATCACTGTTTTTTTGAAACTTACTGAGTCTTTACTTTACTTATCAAAATGCTGAATTCAGTAGTTGCATAAATATTAAAAAAAAAAAATGCTTTTTTTTTTTTTCGTTCTCCCTTCCTGGGCTAGTTCTTTTAGTCAGCACAGGAAGATGAGAATTATATTTGTGCTGTAATTTATTTGGCAAATAAAAGTGATATTGCAACACGTGTACTTAGGTTGGGAGGATTTAAAATACCTTGTTACCATTTCTGGGAAGTAGAGAAAGCCTTTGGAGACCAAATTAAAGTTTTCCAGTGATTTGTGTAGGCTTAATACAATCAGTGAAGTAAATAAGGCACTGAGTCATAACTAAATGGTATTCAGTTGTACATAGGCAAAATGTTGTAGAAGAGCGATTTATTTGAAGGTCGAATATAGAAATGAATCCAAGGAAAGCTTTACACTTTCAAAGATGCATCATGCCTGGTTTTTGAATTTATTTCTGATATGACTGTTTAAAAGGTTATCTTTCTAAGCTTTGCACATTTTCATTACAACTACACAAGGACAAATATTAACTCTAAAAACTTGGTTATTTGTTTCTTTGAATTTCCAGTACAATTTTCCTTCAATAGCACCTGTATGTAATTATATTTAGGAATCCATTCCTCGTTTCGAAACATATTTGCTTCTTGCTCCTTGATAGGCTAATTTGGTAGTGACAAGGGCTAAGTTCATCCATAAGCAACATTTTGAAATGTGAAAGCTTTTAAATGTCTACTATACATGAGAAATATATTCCAAAATGGCAAATAAACATATTTTCTTTTTGCAGAAAGGGGAGAATAAAGCTATTACAAAAATCAAAGTCAGAAACAATCCTAGTACAGAGAATCTTTTTTAATAGAATTACTTTAAATACTGAGAAATATTTTCTGTCCTTCCATTTTGAATTTACAATGATATTAAAGTCATATAGCAGTGGGCTTGTGTTCTCTTAAATATTATTAAATGCGAACAAGGTCTAGAGGACTCAGGTGAGAGAAGGTTACTAGAAGATGAGAAGAGGATGCATTCTGTCTGGCTAAAATATTACAAGGTGACATATCCAACTCATTCTCTCTGCTCTCAACTCTCATTCTTATTCTGTTACATTTTTTATTCAACAAAATTTATTGTCTGACATATGTAGTTTCATGTTTTTATTCTATTTTGAATTTTGAAGTATCGAGACCCAATTAAATGATAGAAGGACTTTGATCTCCATATCAAATGATGTAAACGCTACACTGTTAACCGAGAGAGTTGACGATTCCAACCCACCCAGAGGTGCCTCGAAAGAGAGACCTGGTGATCTACTTCTGAGAGGCCATAACCTTGAAAACCCTATGGAACAGTTCTACTCTGCTGCACACATAGAGTTGCCATGAGTCAGAATTTATTTGAGAGCAAACAACAACACACGTATAGTGTGTGTGTGTGTGTATATATATATGTATATATATATATATATACATATATATATACATATATATTAAGGTTAGCTGTTCAAACCCACCAGCTGCTCTGTGGAAAGAAGATGGGACAATCTACTTCCATAAAGATTTACCACCTTGGAAACTCAATGGGGGTTGCTATGACTCAGAATTGACTTTTTAATGGCAGTGAGTTTGGTTTATGTACATACATGCTATGTGTGTGTGTGTGTGTGTGTGTATACACCAAAAATAAACCAAACTCACTGCTGAATCCCCAGGTCGAGGGGCCTTCACCCAGACCCTAGAGCCAACACTTTGAACTCAGACTTCTAACCTCCTAAACTGTAAGAATAAATCTTTATTTGCTAATACCATACATATGCAGTATGTCTATTATATAGCAGCAATAGAGAACCGAGACAAGAAAGTACAAGAAAGCACCATTTAAACCAAGATTTGAGATTGAGGGGTAGCCAGCTATGGAGATAGATAGCTTTCCAGGCAGAGGAAGTTGTGTATGAGAAAACCAATGGAGGTATGTGCTTGCTTTGTTTGAGACAGTAGATTACCTTTTGAATACTTAGTTTTTAGTCTGGTGCTTTGTGAGTGTTTATTTTCATTATCAAAATCATTACTTTCACATAGCAGTATTTATTACTCATTACTTTGTTACACAAATACAATTCAGACTTTCCTTTTGGAAACAGAAGAAGTTCCTAAAGCAAAGTTTGGTGTTCCTGTTGTCTCACTGAAATCTAATGCATGGGAACTTCATTTGTGGATGAGACTATTACCTCTTTGCAATTCTGAATGTAATATAGTTATGAAAGCTTGTGAGCTTATGGAAATATATGATTATTTTTACTTAAAATACTATGACAAATGGAATGAATATTATGAAGCCTAATCTTCATATATTTATGTCTCTTAAAAAATCATCTACCTAGATTAAGAAAGCCTATGAATCAATTGTTTATAATTTTAAATATACAGCTTATGGGGAAATTGTTTCTATATCTTTCCTTTATCACATTCTTTCTATGATCACTTTATGATGAATATAAAACTCCTTAATAAGACATAGGAAAAACAAGCCACAAGTTATTGGTTAAGAAAAAAAAAAAAAAATGAGAGCTAAGATTTGCTGTTACATAGTAACTTGTAAAGGGGAGCCATGAAAAAGTAGCAAGTTACCAAAGAAATGTTTTGCATTTTATATCTTTTTATTTCCCAAACCTTTGTTTAATTTGTGCTAAAGAAGAGTTAATGGAGCACTAGTGGCACAATGGTTAAGCGCTTACGAAAAGATTGGTGTTCAGACCCAATAGCTCCATGGGAGTAAGATGTGGCAGTCTGCTTCATAAAATTAGTTGTTGTTACTAGATTTCTTTGAGTCTGCTCCAGCTCACAGCCTATGCACAACAGAAGAAAATACTTGCTAGTCCCGTGCCATCCTCACAGTCCTTGGCTATGCTTGGGCAGGTCAGCTACTGTGTCAATCCATCTCATTGAGGATCTTCCCCTTTTGTGGTGACCCTTCACTTTACCAAGCATATCCTTCTCCAGGGACTGGTCCCTTCTGACAAAATAACCAAAGTAGGTAACATGAAGTCTGGCCATTCTCACTTCCTAGGAACATTCCAGCTGTACTTTCTTCAGGGCAGAATTGTTACCTCTTCTGGCAGTCCATGATATTTTCAGTATTTTGCACCAACACGACAATTTAAAGACATCAGCTGTTCTTTGATCATCCTTGTTTGTTGACAAGGTGTATCTAACCCAACCCATGGTGTTTGCAATCACATGCAGTGATTGAAAATACCATGGGTTAGATCAGATGCACCTCAGTTTTCAGAGTGACACCTCTGAAACTGAACACTTTAAAGAGGCCTTCTGCAACAAATTTGTCCACTTCTACGGTGTTGATTGTGCATCCAGGTGAAATGAAATCCCTGACAACTTCAATTTTTTTTTTCCATTTATTGTGATGTTGTTTATTGATCCTGTTGTGAACATTTTTGTTTTCTTTATGTTGAATTGTAATCCATTCTGCAAACTCTAGTCTTTGATCTTCATAAGGAAGTGCTTCAAATCATTTTCACTTTCAGCAAGCAAAGTTGTGTCATCTGTATATTACAGGTGGTTAATGAGTCTTCTTCCAATCCTGATGCCGTGTTCTTCTCCATAGAGTCTAGCCTCTCAGATTATTTGCTCAGCATACAGATTGAAGGAGTATTGTGAAAGCACACAACCCTAACACATGCCTTTCTTGAGTTTACATTGTGCAGCATCTTCTTGTTCTGTTCAAACAACAGCCCCTTGGTCTGTGCACAGGTTCCTCATGAGCACAAAGAACTATTCTGGAATTCCCATTATTCAAAATGTTAACCTATAATTTGTTATGATACACACAGTTGAATATGTGTGCATAGTCAATAAAGCACAGGTAACCATCTTTCTTGTATTCTTTGTTTTCCACCAAGATCCATGTGACATCTACAATGATATCCTCTTTCCACATCCTCTTCTGAAACCAGCTAGAATTTCTGGAAGTTCTTTTTCAATATACTGCTTCAACCATTTTTTGAATTATCTTCAGTAAAATTTTACTTGTGTGTGATATTGATGATGTTGTTTGATAATTTTGACATTCTTTTGGATGACCTTTCTTTGGAATTGGCACAAAAGTGGATCTTCTCCAGTCAGTTGGCCAGGTGTTTGGCTTCCAGATTTCTTGGCATAAAGGAGTATGTGCCTCCAGCACTACATTCATTTGTTGAAACATCTCAATGGGTATTCTGATAATTCCTGATACCTTTTTATTTATTTTTTTCCAATTCTTGCCATGTAGCCTGAAATTTTTCCTTTAATATCATTGGTTCTTGATCACATGCTACCTACTGAATGTTTGAATATCAACCAATTCTTTTTGATGCAATAACTATGTTTATCCCTTCCATCTTCTTTTGATGGTTCCTGATAATTCAATATTTTGCCCATAGAATCATTCAGTATTATAGTTTGAGGTTTGAATTTTTTCTTCAGTTTTCTCATCTTCAGAAATGCCAAGCATGTTCTTCCCTTTTGGTTTTTTTAATGCCAGGTCTTTCTACATTTCATTATAATATTTTACTTTCTCTTCTTGAGACATCCTTTCAAATCTTCTGTTCAGCTCTTTTACTCTATTCTTTCTTCCATTCATTTGCAGAATCTCTCCATTCAAGAGATATTGAAGAGCAAGTTTCAGAGTCTCTTCTGACACCTGTTTTGGTCTTCTTTTCCTTTCCTGTCTTTTTTAATTACATTTTTCTTTTTCTTTCTTCATGTGTGATGTACTTGATGCCATCCCACGACTCATCTAGTCTTTGGTCGCTGGTATCAATGTGTCAAATCTATTCTTCAGATGATCTCTAAATTCAAGTGGGATATAATCAAGGTCTTATTTTGGCTCTCATGAACTTGTTTAATTTTCTTCAGCTTCAACTTGAACTTGCATATGTTCAGTTGATGGGTTGTTCCTCAGTCAGCTCCTGGCCTTGTTTTGACTAAGGATGATGAGCTTTTCCATAGCCATTCTCCACAGTTGTAGTTGATTTGATTTCTATATATTCCATCTGGTGGGGTCTCTATGTATAGTCTCCTTTATGTTGTTGAAAACAGGTATTTGCAATGAAAGATGTTGGTCTTGAAAAATTCTATCATGTGATCTCCGGTGTCATTTCAGTCACCAAAACCATATTTTCCAAATATTGAAGCTTTTTTTTTTGTTTCCTACTTTTGTATTCCAATCACCAGTAACTAGCAGTGCATCATGATAAAATATTTGGTCAACATCAGACTGTAGAAGCTGGTGAAAATCTTCAATTTCTTCATCTCTGTCTTTAGTTGTTGGTATGTAAATTTGAGTGATAGAGTTACCTGGTCTTTCTTGTAGGCATCCTTGTATGATCCTATCACTGACAGAATTGTACTTCAGGATAAATATTGAAATATAATTTTTGATGATGAATGTGATGCCATTCCTCTTCAATTTGTCATTCCTAACTTAGCAGACCTATGATTCTCTGATTCAAAATTGCCAATATCAGTCCATTTCAGCTCACTAATACCTGGATATCAATCTTTATGTGTTCCATTTCATTTTTGAGAATTTCTAATTTTCCTAGATTCATACTTCATCCATTCCACATTTCAATTTTTAATGGATATTTGTAGCTATTTCTTCCTATTCAGTTGTGCCCTATCAGCAAATGAAGGTCCCAAAACCTTTACTCCATCTACATCATTAAGGTCACCTCTACTTTGAGGAAGCAGCTTTTTCCAAGTCATATTTTGAGTGCCTTCCAGCATGAGGGGCTGATCTTCTGGCGATATACCACACAGTGTTTCACTGAAATTCACTTAAAGTTTTCCAGTAATATATGTTGTTGTTATGTGCCATCGAGTCGTCCCCGACTCATAGCGACCCCTCCTTGGGTTTCCGAGGCAGTATCACTACAGAAGTAGATTGCCCCATCTTCCTTCCGAGGAGTGGCTGGTGGGTTT
>NW_006921976.1:2649430-2652277 GCF_000298275.1 Orycteropus afer afer | reverse complement strand
TTTTTTTTTTTTTTCAGAAATAGATGGCCCTGTCCTTCTTCCCTGTCTTTCTTAGTCTGGAAGTTCTGCTGAAACCTGTCCACCTTGGGTAACCCTTGAAATACCAGTGGCATCACTTACAGCCTCACAGCAACATGCAAGCCACCACAGTGCAACAAAATGACAGAGTGGTAGAGGTTACAAGGTTGGAAATACCATAGGCAGTTTTATTCTGTTCTCTACGATCATGATGAGTTGGAATCAACTCAACAACAATGCATATTTTGGGGGGGTATGTTGGTCGATTAAAGTAGAGTAAATGGCCAAACAAGAGACAGAAGAGGAGGAGGAAAAGTAAGATTTAAAAATTATGGCCAACCTCATAAATCCTTTATTTTTTAATTCACAAAACATTATTCTGTCCCCCAGTATGAGACATTTGAGACATAAGTAAAGAAGAATGTAAAGATAATTTAAGAGAGCTCTGGTGCTATAGTAGTTAAGGCATTTGGGTGCTAATCAAATGATCATTAGTTTGAACCCATCAATTGTCCTGTGGAAGAAAGATGAGTCAGTCTGCCTCCATGAAGATTTACAGCCTTGGAAACTCAAAGAGGGTAATCATGCTTTTACATCAAATTATTGGCAGTGAGTTAGCAGCACTTTACATGTTCAAAAATTCTAAACTTCTAACAAAGTTTGAGTGCATAAATAACATTATTACCTAACAGTATATCTAAGTTTCATAAGGAAATAACAAAGTAAAGTATGAGTTTGGTGGAAAAAGTCATGATTTAAGCTAAGGATGATGAGTGGATGAGGAGTAGAATAAATAAATGAATAAAGTTAACTTCACTTTCTGGCCTGAAAAGAGAAAAGATCTAACCAAAAAATCAGACCTGTTCAAAAGTATATCTGTTTGAATGATGGTAAAATATGGACAGAAGAGGGAGTAGAAGACTGAGAATGCTATGAGGACACAAATGGTATCCTGTTCCCAGGGTCACCTCTTCCCAAGGCCAGGGGTAGAATGTTGAATTTGCCATGGAGAGAATCATGATTTGGCAAGGTTACAAACTAACAATGACATCAGCCTACACATAGCAAAGTCTTGGAAAGTCTTTTAAAACAGCAAAAGTAATGAAAATAATTTGAGTTCAAAGATGCTGCTTCAAAGATACAATGCCTCCACTGTGTTTTAAGAGCAAGTGATAGTTTAAAAATAATTATTCTACATCTACAGCAGAGTAATTGCTTTTTATTTTAAAGAATGAGATAAGTGTCCGTGTTTTATAATATTAAAAGTGTTATGCATATGCATTAACTAATGCTCTCAAAGGATTTTTACCACACACTTGGCATTGTAGGCTATAACTCAGACTGTCATGGCAAGGTGCTTTTACATGAAAACAAGAATTGTTCCCTAATGAGTTAGACAGAAATGTAAAGAACAATGCTATCATATATTTTTGTTCTTTTTATGCATAGTCTGTTATCACTATATATTTATTTTCTTTAAGAGAGATAATGGCTTATCTTAAAAGTATTTTTTGTTGTTGTGATTATCATAAGTGCCAACTGAAGCTTCTTTACTATGAATAGAAAATGAAACCTGTGAACATTGTCATCTGCCATTTTTTGATGAATGATTCATTTATTCTTTAATCTAAATAGATATTAATACAAGCTTCTAATTTTCGAAGTCCTATACATTAATGAGTCCTGAAACTGAAGATTTGTTGATCTCCACATTCTGTCGTTCCTGAAGCTTCAGATCCTTTACTTCTTTTCATTGGAGGGAGAGACTAGACAATGAGACTAAGATTTATTGAAGGAAGTATCATTTCAGCTAAACTGTTAAATTAATTAATTAATTTTCATCAGAAGAGTACTATAAAAGTACACTGTCAGTTTTGGGGTTGAATGTCTTAGGAAGTCGCACAAGTTAACCAGGTAGAAGTGGAGAAATAACAAGATTTGCATACGTACTTTAGGAAAAAGAAAATAGCTTCCCACAATTTAAGTGATTAGAGGTCAAGTAACTAAAAGAAACTAGTTAGGAGGCTATAGAAATAGTCCAGTTGGGATTCAATAAGAACTTAGACTAGTATAGTTGGAGTAGGAAGGGAGAAAATTGAGCTTCTATGAAGCCGGACTACAGGAAAAATTGGCATGTTTTGGCAATTTATAGTCATTAAAAGGGAGAATCAAAGAAGACCTAGTTTTTGACCTTTAATAACTAAACAAATATACAATTAATAGAAATTAGGAACATAGGATGAAAAAATAGGTTAACTATTTATAAATGGTAGCTAGCATTTATTGAATTCTTACTATGATCAGAAATATTTATATGAGCTTTATATAAATTATTTTGTTACTCTTACACCATGCCTCCATATGTTTTAGGGAACTAATGAAGTGAGGTTAGGCAATGTAACAAAAATAGAGCAGATAATAATAAAAAAAAAAATGATGCCGATAGTATTTTAGTCCAGGCAGTCTGACTTGAGCTATCTGAAGACAGTTATCAGGATACTCCTGCAGAAATGGACCTAGAGTTTTACAGAAGAAGGATGAAATAAAAAGTCAGTTGTTTAGAGATGAAAGTTAAAGTCATGTATTTGGTGAATTTGTCAAAAAAGATTATATAGAACAAGAGAGAAACCCATGTGTGATAGTTAAGGTATGTGTCAGGTTAGTGGGGCCATGATTCTCAATATTTTGGCAGTTATATTAATGGTGGGAAGCTCTGGTAGCATAGTGGCTAAGGCACTTGACTGCTAACCAGAAGGCTGGCGGTTCAAACCTACCAGCCACTCCTCGGAAGGAAGATGGGGCAATCAACTTCCATAGTGACACTGCCTC
>NW_006921976.1:2645994-2649330 GCF_000298275.1 Orycteropus afer afer | reverse complement strand
AAGGCTGGCGGTTCAAACCTACCAGCCACTCCTCGGAAGGAAGATGGGGCAATCTACTTCTGTAGTGATACTGCCTCGGAAACCCAAGGAGGGGTCGTTATGAGTCGGGTCTGACTCGATGGCACACAACAACAACAACAACATTAATGGTGTAATCATTCCCTATAATGTGTGATCTGAAATGACAGGCCAATCATTTGTAAGGGGATTTTCTTCCTGGGTGTGGTCTTCTCTGTCTATTTCTATCTATCTATCTATCTATCTATCTATCTATTTTCCTGTCTACACACGTACACACACACACATGCGTGTGTGTGTGTTCAGGCAAAGCTCACTCATTTGCTCTGGATCCTGAATCTGGCTTGTATCATTTGACAGTCCCACCAACAGTGTATTGTTATCTGAGCTATGGTTCTTAGAATTCATCAGCCTCCACAGCCTGTAAGCAAGCAGCCTGCCATCTGACCTGCTGATCTTGCAAGTGTTAGCCTCTGAAGCTCTATGAGACAGGAAAAGCCTCCAGCCTGATACCTGGAACTTGAGATTTGACAGCCTCTACAACTCCGTGAGTCATTTCCTTTAGAAAAAAATGATCTTTCAGTCTGTTTCTGTGTGTGTATGTGTATTTGTGTATGGTTAACTGGTTAGCTTCTCCAGAGAACCCAGCCTAACACATTATTATTTTTTTTTTTTCAGGTCACTGAGTAAGTATTTGTATTTTATTTTATTTCAATTTTTGCAGTGTTTCCTCCCCTCCCACTCCTGGTAACCAACAAAGAAAGTTTCCTTCCATATACAAATCTTTCCTTGACTTTTTAAGTAATGAACTAATACAATATTTGTCCTTCTGTAATTGACTTATTTCACTCAGCATAATGTCCTCCAAGTTCATCCATGTTATGGGGTGTTTTGCAGATTCTACATTATTCTTTAATGTTGCATATTAATTCCACTGTGTGTATGTATCATAGTTTGCTTATCCATTCTTCCTAGGCTGTTTCCATCTTTTTGGTATTGTGAATAGTGCTGTGACAAATAGGGGTTTGCATATATCTATTCTTGTCATGGCTCTCAATTTTTTAGGATATATACCTAATAATGGGATTGCTGGATCAATGGTATTTCTAATTCCAGCTTTTAAAGGAATCACCATACTGCTTTCCACAGTGCTTATATCATTTGGCAGTCCCACCAGCAGTGTATGAGTCCTAATCTCTCCACATCCTTGCCAGCATTTGTTATTTTCTGTCTTGTTGAACTTTGCTAACAGTGCTGGGGCCAGACAGTATCTGATTATTATTTTGATTTGCATCTCTCTAATGGCTAGTGACCCACCAGCCACTCCTTGGAAGGAAGATTGGGCAATCTATTTCCATAGTGATACTGCCTTGGAAACCCAAGGAGGCGTCGCTATGAATTGGATCTGACTCGATGGCAGTGAGTTTGGTTTTGGTTTTGGAGTGGCTAATGATCATGAACATTTCTTCATGTGTTTGCTGGCCACATGACTGCACTCCTTGGAGAGAGTCTATTCATATTGTTTGTCCATTTTTTAATTGGATTGTTTGTCTTTTTTGTGTTGAGATGTTGGAGTTTTCTATACATTTTAGAGATAAGTCCCTTGTCAAATATGTTGTTGAATATATGTTTTTCCCCCAATCTGTAGGTTCTCTTTTTACATGTAGGTCCTATTCATTTATCTTCTGCTGTTGGTGCAGTTTGGGTTATGCTTGACAGTCCATTTATGCCATAAATTAAGGCCCCTAAATCTGCCCCAACTTTTTCTTTGAGGAACTTTATAGTTTTAGGTTTCACATTTAAGTCTTTAATCCATCTGCAGTTAGTTTTTGTGTATGGTGTGAGGTACAAATCTTGTTTCATTTTTCTGCAAATGGATATCCAGTTTTGCCAGCACCATTTATATACAGCCCATCTCTTTCCCATGTTTCAACTCATTGTCAAAAATCAGCTGAGCATAGGTCAATGGATCTGTTCCTGGGTTCTCAATTCTGTTCCACTGCTTTATGTGTCTGTCTTTATAGCAATAGCAGGCTGTTTTGACTACTGTAGCTATATATTAGGTTTTGAGATCCTGGAGTATGAGATTCTGTACTTCGTTATTCTTCTTCATTGGTGCTTTGCTTATCCGAGGTCTCTTTCCTTTCCATATAAAATGAGTGATTGCTTTTTTCCATATCCTTAAAGAATATTGCTGGGATTTGGATTAGGATTGCATTGAAAGTATAGACTGCTTTGGGTAGTACTGACATTTTCACAATGTTCAGTATTCCAATCCACAAGTATAGTATGTTCTTCTATTTATGTAGATCTCTTATAGTTTCTTGAAGTGGTGTTTTGTAGTTTCCTTTGTACAGGTCTTTTTTTGTCTCTAGTGAGATTTATCCCCCTCCCCTTTTTTTTGATAGCTATTGTAAATGGTATTGATTCCCTTATTTCCTTTTCAGCAATTTCTTTGCTGGTGTAGAAGACTTCAACGGATTTTTGGAGGCTGATCTTATATCTTGCCATTATGCTAAACCTCTCAATTAGTCCCAGTTACTATTATTATTATTTTATTCCCTGAGTCTCTGGGTTTTCTATGTATAGGATCGCATGACTAGCAAATAGGGATAGTTTGACTTCTTCCTTACCAATTCGGGTGCCTTTGATTTTCCTTTCTTGCCTTATTGCAAGTCTAGGCCTTTCAATACAGTGTTAAGTAGAAGTGGTGATACAAAGCATCCTTCTCTGGTTCCTGTTCACAAGGGGAATGGTTTCAGTCTCTCTCCATTGAGAAGAATGCTGGCTGTTGGTTTTGCATATATACCCTTTATTATGTTGAGGAATGTCCCTTTTATTCCTACTTTTCTGAGACTTTTGATCAGGAATGGGTGTTGGATTTTATCAAATGTCTTTTTTTCATCAATTAATATGATCATGTGGTTCTTTGTCACTTCTTTTTATTTATGTGGTAGATGACGTTGATTGTTTTTCTAATATTGAGCCATCCTTGCATACCTGATATGAACCTAACTTGGTCATGTTGTTGTTGTTGTTAAGTGTTGTCGAGTCGTTTCCGACTCATAGTGACCCCATGCACAGCAGAATGAAACACTGCCCGATTCTGCGCCAGCCCCACAATCCCTGCTATACTTGAGCCCATCATCGCAGCCACCGTATCAATCCATCTCCTTGAAGGCCTTCCCCTCTTTCGTCAACCCTCCACCCTACCAAGCATGACATCCCTCTCCAGGGAATGGTTCCTTCTTACAACATGACCAAAATAGGTGAGACGAAGTCTGGCCATTCTTGCTTCCAAGGAGCATTCTGGCTGCA
>NW_006921976.1:2613733-2644294 GCF_000298275.1 Orycteropus afer afer | reverse complement strand
CAATGCATCAAATCTATTCTTTAGATGATCTCTAAATTCAGGAGGGATATATTCAAGATCATATTTTGGCTCTTGTGGACTTGTTTTAATTGTCTTTAACTTCAAGTGGTATTTGCATATGAGCAGTTGATGGTCTTTTCCACAATCAGCTCCTGGCCTGGTTTTGGCAACTTGGTCATAATGTATTATTATTTTTGAAATGTTGCTAGAGTTTGTTGGCTAGGACTTTATTGAAGATTTTTTGCATCTATATTCATGAAGAATATTGGTTTGTACTTTCCCTTTTTAGTAATGTCTTTGCCTGGTTTTGCTATCAAAGTTATGCTTGCTTCATAAAATGAAATTGGGAGGATTCCATCCTTTTGTATGTTCTGGAATAATTTGAGTAGGATTGCTGTCAGTTTTCTCTGAGTGTTTAGTAGAATTCTCTGGTGAAACTGTCTGGGCTAGGACTTTTTTTGTTGGTAATTTTTCAATGACCTGTACAGTTTCTACTTTTGTTATGGATTTGTTAAATTCTTCTACCTCAGTCTGGTTTAGTTTGGGTAAGTAATGTGTTTCTAGAAATCTGTCTATTTCTTCTAAATTTGTTGGAGTACAGTTCTTCATATTATCCTTATATTATCTTTTTAATTTCAGTTGGTTCTATTATAATGTCACCCATTTCATTTCTTATTCATGTTATTTGTATTCTCTCCCTCTTTTCCTTTGTTAAATTTGCCAGTGTTTTGTCAACTTTGTAAATCCTTTCAAAAACCAACCTCTAGTCTTGTTGATTTTTTCTGTTGTCTTGCTATTTTCCATTTAATTGATTTCTGCTTGAGAGTTTATTATTTCCTTTCTTCTGCTGACTGTAGGCTTTTCTTGCTGTTCTTTTTCTCATTGTTGGAGATGTTGGTTTAAAGTGTTGATTTTGGCTCTCTCTTCTGTTTTAATGTGTGTATTTATTGCTATAAATTGGCCTCTAATCACTGCTTTTGCTGTGTCCCAAAGATGTTGGTATGTTATGCTTTCATTCCCATTTGATTCAAGAAAATTTTTATTTCTTCTATTACCCAGTCATCCTTAAGGAGGATGTTATTCAGTTTCCATGTGTTTGCTCTTTTTCTGTTGATCTTCCTATTGTTGATTTCAATTTGATAGCATTGTGATCTGAGAAGATGCTTTGCAGTATTTCAATGTTTTTAAATTTATGATGGCTTGCATCTATCCTGGAGAATGTTCCATGTGCACTGGAAAAGAATATATATTGTACTGCTATTGGTTGAAGTGTTCTGTAGATGTCTATAAGGTCAAGTTGGTGGATTGTATTGTTTAGCTCTTCTGTGTCTTTGTTGTTTCTGTCCATTTGTTCTATCTTTCATTGAAAGTGGTATATTAAAGTCTCCTACTATGGCTGTGAAGTCATCTATTTGCCTTTTCAATTCTGTTAAAGTCTTATTTACATATTTTGGAGTTCTTTCATTGTGTCATTTTCTGGTTAGCAGTCAAATGCCTTAGGCACTATGCTATCAGAGCTCCTGTTGTGTCCATATATATTTATTATGGTTATATCTTCTTGTTCAATTGATCTTTTAATAATAATATAATGTACTTCCTTGTCTCTTATGATGGTTTTTGTCTTGAAGTCAATTTGATCAGAAATTAATATTGCCCCTCCTGCTCTTTTTTGATTGCCATTTGCTTGATATAACTTTGTTCCACCTTTGATATTTTTAATCTATTTTTGTCTTTGTCTCTAATGTGTGTCTCTTGTAGACAGTATATTGATGGGTTATATTTTCTTATCCACTCTGAAACTCTCCATCTCTTGAGTAATGCATTTAATATTGACATTCAGTGTAATTATCCACAAGTATGAATTGCTTGCTGTCATTTTGTTATGTGTTTTTTTCATGGAGTTCCTGGTTTCTTTTTTCCATTTAATTTTCTGTGCTGGGCTCATTTTGTTTATGAATTGTGTTATTTCCTTTGTTGGTATTTTGTTAGTATTTGCTAAATATTTGTGCTTGCCCTCTTTTTTTTATTGTGATGTGAAGGTTTATCATTTTCTTTGAGGTTACCTTGTGATTTATAATTTTTTCCACATGTTTATAACAGTCCATTCTATCTTGCAGCTCTCTTGACTTCCTCACCATTTAGAAGTTCTGTAACTACATTATTCTTTCCTTCTTTTTGGTATGTACTTGTGTTCATTTGCCAGTTGATATCTTTGGTTTCCTGTTTACCATCTCATAAGCTTATTTTACTTTGGGTACTTACATAACTGGGTTCATTTCTGGGTTATGCCATCATGTATTTTAATGATTGGTTGTTGTTTGCTGTTATTGGTTCTCTGTTCAAAGGACTCCCTTTAGTATCTCTTGCAAGGCTGGTCTGGTTTTAACCATTTCCCTTAATTTCTGCTTATCTTGAAATCTAATTTCACCACCATATTTGAGGGACAATTTTGCTGGGTATATAATTCTTGGTTGGAAATTATTCTCTCTCAGGGTTTTATGTATACCATCTCATTGCCTTCTCACCTGTGTGGTTTCTGCTGAGAAATCAGAGATTAGTGTTATCACTTGCCCTTTATATGTAACTTTTTTGTTTGTTTGTTTCTTTTTTCCCATGCTGCGTTCAGGATTCTTTCTTTGTTTTTGGTTTTGGTGAGTCTGGTGATATATCTTAGTGATTTTTTGGGGGATCAATCCTTTTGGGCTTCATTGGACTTCTTGAATGGATATATTCTCATCTTTCATCATATCAGAGAAGTTCTTTCCCACAAATCATGGACTATTTTCTCAGTGGTTTTATTTTTCTCTTCTGTTCTGAAATTAAGATTACATGCAGGTTATTCCTTTTGATAATATCCCACATAAATCTTAGGCTTTCTTCATTTAGTTTTGATCTTTTTTCTAATCCCTTTCCAAAGAAGTATTCAAGTGTTTGTCTTCAATCTCATTAGTTCTGTATTCCTTTGATTTAATTCTACTGTTTTCAGTGTTTTATCTAGTTCTGGGAATTTAGTATCGATCTACTGGATTTCTATCTGTAGATTTTTTTCATTGCTAATTTTTAACTTATTTTGTCATTTTATTCTTTTATTGTCTTCCAATTTTTTTCTAGGATTTTCTCTGTGTTTTCTTCAATTTTGTCAGTGTTTTCCTTGATCTATCTCTCCATCCATTGAAAGTACCTAAATATAATTCTTTTAAATTCCTTATCAGGGAGTTCCAATGTTGCTTCTTCCTCAGGCATGTGTTCTGAGTCTGTATCCTGGTCCTTTGTTTCTCTTGCTTCTTTGTGATGACTGTGATACTCTGTTGTCTCTGAGACATTGTGCCATTTGTGTGCTTATATTTAATTGGTGGTTGTTGGAGTGATTCATCCACAATTTTCATTTTCTTTGGATGTATCTGAGTAAGCAATGTACTGTGCTCCTTTATTTGCTAGATGGCAGTACTTATGCACTCACCACCTGTCTCCTTTCCAGTCATCAGCCTCTCATATACCCATTCTGTCTTTGGCAAGTAGAGCCTATTCTGAGTTCCATGGAATCTGAATGAAAATGCTGTCACTTTAAATATCCAAAATGGCCTCCATTTGTAAACATTCAAAATGGCTGTGCACTCCAGACAGCCAAAAGTCCACAGCTCAGTTTGTCTCCTTCTTTACTGTTTCCCTTTTCAGTCATTAATTATCCTTGCAATAAGCCATGCAGCCCTTGGTGAGCATGGCCAATTTTTTGGTAATTCTCAGGTCCTAATACCACATGGAAATATTCAGGCTATTTGTCCCTTCAGGACAGCTGATAGTCCACAGCTCCATTTGTCTCCTTACTCACTATTCTCATTCAGGTTCTTCTACTAGTTGGTGTTTAATCCACTTCTGTATCATTCCTTTCAAAGCTCTGGGCTCCAAGATTATCTATATCTGTGTCAATTGGTTTCTCTTTTCTATGTTGAAGTGGGTCTGTGTAGTTTGTCTGCCTATTCTTTGATCTTACCAAAAGTCAAAACACCATTATTATTGACAATTAAGTATATTTGGTGAAGAATAGGAAAACAACTAAAAAACATAAACAACAACAAGAAAAAAAAAACCTTGAAATTGAAGAACTAGCAGAGAGCATGATCACATAGAACAAAATTTGTTTTGGGGAGTGATTATCAGGAATGAGATGACATATTATACTGGGCAGATCTGCTGTAAAAGACCTCTTTTTTACCTCTTTTAAAGTATTAAAGAGATCACTTTGAAGAGTATGCTGTGCCTGAACCAAGTCATGGTATTTTCAATAGCCTCATATGCATGTGAAAGCTGGACAATGAATAATGAAGACTGTAGAGGAATTGATGAATTTTAATTGTGGTGTTGGTGAAAAATGTAAAAATACTGTGGACTGCCAGAAAAACAAATTAACCCGTCTTGGAAGAAGTATAGCCAAGTGTGCTCATTTGAAACAAGAATGGCCAGACTTCCTCTCCTGTATTTTGGGTATTTGGTCGTGTCATCAGAAAGGATAATTCCCTGGAGAAGGATATCACACTTGGTGAAATTCAGAGTCAATGGAAAAAGGGAAGACCTTCAATGAGGTGTGGTGATACAGTGGCTGCAGTGATGGTTCAAACAGAAATGATTGTGAAGATGGTACTGGAGTGGGTGTTGCTTCATTCTGTTGTACATAGGATGACTATGAGTAGGAACCAACTAAGCGGTACCTGACAACAACATTTTAACTGTTATTGAATGTTGTTTTTATGTAAGGTATAAAAGTCCGTGAATTATATAGATAAGTAACTCATTGGTTGAATTAGACATGGAAGCTTCTGTGTGGTGATAATGGTGTGAATGGAAAACCCAAGATAAGCTGTAAGGGTATGTGGATGGGAAGAACTAAGTACTCTGAGTCTGTCTTCACAGTTTAATGATCAATAAGTTTGATATAAAATAATACCTTGAGTTTAGTGAAATATGAAATACATAGGAGTATTTTTTAAATGAGTAGAAAAAAATCCAGAGGGAGAAGGGAAGAGAAATAAATATATAGAGAAGAGAGGTTTAGAAGGGAGCTGAAGAAGAAAGATTTGGTGAATATAGAAATATTGAGCTATTTGAACAGTTGTGTTTGTTGGTAGAAACAAAATTTAGAAAATTCATGTAAAACCAAAAACCAAACTCACTACTATGATAGCGACCCCTCCTTGGGTTTCTGAGGTGATATGTTTATGGAAGTAGATCACCAGTCTTCCTTGAGAGGAGTGGCTGATGGGTTTGAATGCCAGCCTTCTGGCTAGCAGTCAAAATGCCTTAGGCACTATGCCATTCCTGTGGAATGGTAAAAATAAGCTCAATAAAATGTGAGGTAATAGGAAATTGAGAAAGTGTAGTGGAGAGTGGAAAAAGTTTGGTGATGTGGCTGTAGAGAGTGGATTAGAGGTGACTGAAAATATATCTGAGGAGTAGTAAGAATCAACCTGAAATATTTCATAACAAGAACTGGAAAGGATTTTGTAAGGCCAGCTTCATGATGTTCTCCATCAATATTTAGGAATTTGTCAGCATAGCAATGTCACAATTTTAGGTATACATGTTGTTTTATATGTATATTCATGGTTAAGTATTATTTTCAGTATTTATTTACAATTATAATCATAATAACTCTCTTTAATGATTGAGTCACTATTAAGAGAATCTAATTGCTCTTATAATGAGTGTTATCTCCACATTTTCCTGTTATCTGTTAATTTCATATGTGAATATCTGAAGACCTGTGATAAAATTCCTCTATGAGAGAGTAGTAATAGTACACCTCACGTACTTTGGTCATGTTTTCAGAAGGATATGATGCTTGGTGAAACAGGGTTAGAGAAAAAGGGGAGGACCTTCAGTCACATGAATTGGTACAGTGGCTGCAACAATAGGACCAAGCATAACAAAGATTGTCAGGATGCAGCAAGATCAGGCAATGTTTCATTCTGTTGTACATAGGGTCTCTATGAGTTGGAAGCTACTTGAGGGCACTTAATAACAGCAGCAGTAATAATGTGACATAAAGTAAAAACCACCAAAACCTAAGCACTGCCATCAGGTTGATTCCAACTCATAGAGACCCTATAGGACAGAGTAGAATTGCCACTTAGAGTTTCCAAGGCTATAAATCTTTTTGGAAGCAGACTGCCTAACTTTTCTCCTGCAGAGTAGTTGGTGGTTTGAACTGCCAGAACTGCCAACCATCTGGTTAGCAGCCAAATGCCTTAACCACTGCACCACCAGAGCTTCTCAAAAAAAGTAAAGCATTAATATTTTTGCAGTAATGCTATTTTATTCCCTTGAGTTTTTTCCAGAGTGTATGTGTTCACAGTGAACATCAATCTACGTTAAAAAGAGAAGCTTTTTCTAAGAATGTGTAAGATACTTCATCTATTCTGTTGCAATTTATAGAGTATGTTATTTAGCTCTAGGTTCTAGAGCAATTGTCCTCATCATCTAAGTTGGTAAAGGAGAATGCATCAAATTTGGAAACTAAAGCATTAGCTTTGTTCCTGGCCCTGGCTCTGAAGCAGATATTTTTCAGTAAACATTCCTCAGCTGTAAAATGGGGATTAAAAAATACTAGTCTGAGTGATCTTCACATGTGTATTGTGACATTCTAATAAGTGATGGGTGGGAAAGTCTTTGTGATTTATCAAGATATGATATTTGTTTTAAATCCCCTGTTAATCAACATGCACACCCATTCTACACTCCAACTGAAACCTCTGTGTTTTCTGAAAATTAATTTGATTAAAGTTTAGCACCATTGGGAAGCTTTTGCAGATGAAAATATTTTTTGTCTGATATAATATGTAACTAACATTTAAAGTTATCTGCTAAAACCTAGTAAGATTCTGACTCTTTCAGGCAAATTTTCTTTAAAAAGAAAAAGGTCGTAGTGATTCATTAAAAAAAGAATACTTCACTTTGTTGAGGGTGCATTAATTAATACACATTTAAGTGATATGTTTAATTCATATTGTATCAAATAAAATTTATTTTATATTTTTCATTTCATTATAATAAGCTGTAATAGTATCTGAAGTATAAATATGTTTTAGACCTATAAGATCACCTGCTTTTCCTCAATGACAAATATGAGACACATGGATAAATAAGTACTTAAAAAACAAATAGATTTTTATCTTCTGAAAATCTCTCTCTGGTCTTGGTATTAGAGAAGATTCCTCCTACTTAGATGAAATATGGCAATTTTTTTTCTTTTTTACTTAGTTATTAGCTTAAGCAAACTATTTGCGAATATGGTGCTAAACAAACAAACTCACTGCCATCAAGTCAGATCTGAGTTATAGTGACCTCTCCTCGGGTTTCTGAGGTGGTATCACTACGGAATTAGATTGCCCAGTCTTTCTTCTGAGGAGTGGCTGGTGGGTTTGACCGGCCAGCCTTCTGGTTAGCAGTCAAATGCCTTAGGCACTACACCACCAGAGCTCCCAATATGGTGTTAAGTCCTGGAAATATAAAGATACCCATCTGTAGTAATCCCTTCCCTGAGGAAATTTTACTCTAGTGGAGTAAGATGCATATATTTTAGTAGTTAGAGGCAGTCACAATACAGATGTTAGAAAATTTGCTAAGTTACATGTTGTAAGTTTGTAAATTAGACTGAGTTAATTATAATTCAAGAGGATGTGTGATGCAAGTGGTTTGCAATTGGCTGCTAATCAAATGGTTGTAGGTTTGAACTTACCTCTTCACTACATGGAAGAAAGCCCTCGCAGTCTGCTTCCACAAAGGTTAAACCTTCTATTCCTATGGGATAGATCTACTCTGAAATACATGTGGTTGTCATGTATTGGGAAATGACAGCTAACAACCACAACAAACTATAATCCCATTGGAGACAGCATCAATATGGGAAAATAAGGTACTACAAGTTTTTTAATTGTGAGTTGTAGGTTGTAGCCAATTTCATATCTGTAGCAGATTCGAACCACGGCAAAAAAAAAAAAAAGTACCAGTCAGCTTCCTTAAAGATTTACATACAGCCTTGGACAACCTATGAGGCAGTTCTACAGTGCCTATAGGGTCACAATGAGTCAGAATTGACTCAATAGCCGTTGGTTTTTATTTTATTTTTATTAGGAGATACTGCATTCTAGGAAGGAAATGCTTTCCTTTTTGTTGAGTGAATAACAGTGAGAAGAAACAAGAAAAGATTCTCTCTCTCTCTCTCCTCCCTTCTCTTTTCCCTATTTCTTCCTCATCTCTCTGTAGAAATACTTTCTGTAATGTTCTCTGAAGTTCAAAAGATCTGACTTGTTGAATAATGTCTCATGGTACTCCAAATTGTGTTTTAGATCTCAAAGCAATATTCCAAACAATATGGGATTCTGAGAGCCATTAACGACTTCTAGAAGGAAGAGTAAAAAGTAAACTCCAGTTTTAGACATCTAATGATTAAACAAACCTTAGTATGTACTATGGTATAATGTTAGTTTACAGAGAGGCTCAGTGTTGGTAGAAGGAGTTCTGGTGGAGTAGTGCCTAAGGCATTTGACTGCTAACCAGAACCGCAGTTCAAACCCAACAGCCACTCCATGAAAGGAAGACCTGGCAATCTACTTCTGTAAAGGGTTACTGTCTTGGAACCCCAGAGTGGGTCTCTGTGAGTCAGAATCAACTCAATGGCAGTGATTTTCATTTGAGAGTGTTGGAACACTGAGTATAGAATTATTTTGTTATCAGTCAATGCTTGAATAAGACATTATATTAGGCACTTTGAGTTATTTCACCTATAAATAAAGGGATAAACATCAGCAGAATTCTTTAAATTATTTTTCTCATTAGAAATTCATGGTTGTAAGGTAGAAGTATCATTTGTACTTAAATGGTTTTAAGTTTTGTTCCAAATGGGGATGTTTATTTAATTTGAACTGTAGCTTAAAAAATAAAAAATAAAAATAGTTAACATTAACAACTTTACTTTCATGTCTGTCTACTTATCTACAACTTTGCATGATAAGGTAGAAAGGTAAATAGTGAATTAGACATTTAGGATACTGTCAAATTTGATTTCCAATTGAAAAATCTAGTATCTAAATTGATATATATGTATTTCATTCAGTTGTAAGAGAGAATTTTTAAAAAGAAAACTCTTTCCTAAGTGAATGTTTTAGAAGCTGTCCAAAGATATTGGATATGCTTGATTTTGCGATCAATTTTTTTTCTGCCCAAAAAAACACTTTGTGTTGCTCCGACATTCCACAAATAATGTGTTTGACTTTTAAAAGGCTGAAGAGTTCACAGTTTTGCATAATCATTTGAAATAACAAATCTTTTGTTCTCTCTAAAATTTGTTTCCTTGATGTTCAGAATATCAAATACTGTTTATGTATTCACTACTAGAAAGGTCATTCAAGTTTAGAGATTTTGCACATTTAAGACCAAATATCAACTTAAAATTTCCTCCTTTCTTAGTATACTTGCTAGATCATTTAGTTGTTACTGAAATTCGACTACTAGCACACAGTAAGAGAATACTTACCTTAGATTTACTCTTGCAAAGAGTTATTCTTAAAGAAGGAATTGATTTATCTATGTTTCCATTTTATGAGGTCCAAATTTTGAGTTTTTGTCCCTTTCCTAAGCTTTTCTTCCCTTAGAAATCTTAAGACTATGACTGTAAAATACACACTGAAAATAATTGAAACATCTACCAAATAGATGTTTTTAATTAAGAGTTTGAACGATGCTTGTGCTTTCTGACATTGAAAGATTATTTCATAATTCAGTTTTATTTAGACTGTAGTATCTATACCAAACTAACACTGCAGAAAAACAGGGAGAATAAACAACCAAGAATCATACTTGAATTGGTGAAGGACAAGAAACATCAAAACTCTAAATGTAAATTCACTGCCTTTGAGTTGATTCTGACTCATAGCCACTCTGTTTACATTTCCAAGACTGTAATTCTTCATGGAAGCAGACTCCCTTATCTTCATCCCCAGAGTGGCTGGTGGGTTCAAACTACTGAGTTTTGGTTAGCAGTCAAGTACCCTAAATGCAACATCACTCAAGCTCTGGATGTAGACCATTGTTGTTGTTGTTAGGTGACATTGAATCAGCTTCAATTCATAACAACCCTGTGAACAACAGAACAAAACACTGTCAAGTTGTGGACCATCCTCACAATTCTTGCTATACTTGAGCCCATCATTGCAGCCACAGTGTCAGTCCATCTTGTTGAGGGCCTTCCTCTTTTTCATTGACCTTCCACTTTACCAAGCATGATATCCTTCTCCAGGAAATGGTCCCTTCTGACAACATGACCAAAGTAGGTGAGAATGTAAACTAAACCAGCAAAAATGGGGTCTTACATTAGCTCTGGTAGCTTAGTGCCTAAAGCATTTGACTGCAAACCAGAAGCCTGGTGGTTCAAACTCACCAGCCACTCCTTGGAGGGAAGATTGGGTAATCTACTTCCCTAGAGATACCGCCTCAGAAACCCAAGGAGGGGTCACGATGAGTCCAATGGACTCTATGGCAGTGAATAGACATTAATTTTATGAAATCAAAACTGAAATGTGGTCAATTGGACTGTCACTAAAAGGGAAAAGGATGTATTTTGGAACTCCTGGGGGACACATCAAAAGAAAAACTAACATAATAATGTAAAGAAAGTTTTCATTTTATCTTAGATATCTGCAAATTTTATGTTAAATGACATATGATGAATTCCTGAGTTCTAACTGCCTGGTTATTATGTTTGTACTTCCTGTCTCTTCTCTGTTTTCCACTACTCTTGACTCAAGCATTATTTATGATTTAGAGAGAAAATAAGAGAGATTAAGGTTTGTGACCCAGAATAGCATTCAATTATCTTTAGTAAAGCTGGTATTCGCTGCAAGTTTTGGAGTTTTTGAAGGAACCAATAATGATTTTGTGTATAGGATATATCTGGATTTATTTAAATTTTCAAAGGGTCAGAAATTCCATACCTTAAAGTCTAGGGCATAATAACTTAATTTATTATAAAGCTAAAAAGCGATCTACTAATTTATCCTAAACCTTGCTAAAAATTCTCTGAATACACAGAGGTTGTGCAAATATTTTGCAAAGTTGTCTGCATTGTACTAATTTCTTTTTCTGATGCTGGGGAATGTTAGCACTGAGATTACATGAATTCAACATAAAGATGATCACTTTCACAGATGATAAAATCTGGTGAAATGAAATGGATAAGTACAAGTTTACATCTTTCCTCTCTGCTTTTGCCACCATCTACAATATCTCAGAAGGACAAAGGAGTCTTATGTTTTATTCATTCACTACAAATTTTTTAATTTGCATTTTTAATGTTTTCCAAGGTGAGGGATAACAGAATCATGGCACAGCTGAACATTGTAACTTTATTGTTCCTAGGGCACTGTTAATACTCCCAAAGATACATCTGCCACAAAGTACTCATTTGTTTAACACTCCAGGTTCTTGACATATGTGCCCTTTAACACTTGAAAAAATTATGTTTTGTTCAACTGCAACCAAGACATCTCCTAATAATACGGCAAAGATAAAGAGAAGGTGTAGAAATACACTCTCCAGGAAGGAATGGTCATAGGCAAATTATTAACACTATTTAACATTCTAAATCATTCGTTTTCTAAACATCAAGTTTTGGAGATACAGCCACAGAAAATCCAAGTAATCAAAACAGTGTATGTGGCAAATATGTTCAAACATTCATAATATGATAAAGGACCTGAGTGGTAGGGAACATGTCTCAGAGAAAAGTTAAAAAGGATAAGCTAGCCAAGGTTTCTTATTTGATTTTTTTTTTTTTTTCAAATCTTTAGACCACCCTGAACAATCACTAATTTTGGATTTCAGTGTAAACAGTATTTAAAATTGAATTTCAATCCATATGCAGTCCTTGTGTGTGTGTTTATGTGTGTTTGCGTGTGTGCGCTAGACAGAAAGAGACAGAGAGAGAGAAATTGATTAAAATGGATTCACTGGGTCAGACAGAATGGTTGGCAGCTGCAGTAAAGAAGCTTTCTCTACACTGTGTTGCCAGAGCTTCTCAGGTCTGACCCACAGTCTCAGTGCCAACAGCTGGCAGGAATGCCAAGTGTGGGGTGATTTTGTGATGTGCAGAAATAGAGATCTGGGTGAGAATACTTAATTGTTTTGAACTAGTATGTTTTGTTGGTATTGGAGCCAAAGTTTCCAGACATAAAAAAGAAATAGTGGTAAAAATCCTGAGGCAAATATATGCTTTGCATTTATTGCCTGGAAGTAACTAGGACATTTGGGTAAGCAACACTTCGAGGGTGACTTCAGCCCTTTGTTTTGTGCCTATGATGGCTAAAGGAAGTGAGTTCAGTTAGTTTCTAAATATACCTTGTGTTTAACGATGCGCTCTCAGTTGGCTTTACACCCTGGATGTTTTTAACTTGGACATGATCGTATTATTATATTTTCACTACTGAGGCTTTTCTTTCTTTCTTTCTTTCTTAAGTACTAAAGTACAGAAACATTTTTGGTTTTTTTACTTGTTATTCCGCATTAGCTTAGGGAGTTTTTTAGGTGTTCTTTGGAGAGGACTTTTGCTTTGTTGGCTTAGGATTTGGGGTTTGTAGGTTTTATTTCATTTTATTTTCCTTTCAGTTGAGCTAAGGGACCTTGTATAATTGTTATTATTATTTTATTTTATATCTTGTACAAGTTTACTTTTCAAAAATAAAATGACTTGAAAAAATTTAAAGCATTCTACCAAGTTTTTAAAAAATGGTATGTACCACTATCATTAAGATTTAGTAGACAATATTTCAAAATCTTCTGCACAACTAATATTTTGAAAGTGCATTTTTAATAATTGAAAATGATCTTCAATAGCTCAAATTTTTCAAGTACATCATGTTGCTGTCAATTAATCCATAGAAAATCATTTTCTTTAGTGAACCTACATAGTTTTAATATATTGCATCTAGTTCTATCATGCAAACATAGATTTGTTACCAGTGCTACAGTCACATAAGAATTTTATGAGCTTCTATGTTAAAGAAGTTAATGAGCACCTTCTGTTTCCTGAAAAAAATAATCTATTGATAAGAATGAATTAATTATTAGAACATCATACTGAAAATTGGTGTCTAATTACTCATGAATCAGACATTGTATCCATTGTGTAGAAATTCTACCATATATAAACAGCTGATCATAAGACTCTTAGTATTTTAAAGATTATGTAAAATTAATTTACACAAATTTTGAGTGGTAGGACTATAGAGTTTGTGTGTCTGCCTAATCCTGCTTGAATAACTATTTCGTTGAAGATTATTAATCACCAGCTGCCATCACCCAGTGGCAGGGTTCCAAGTCAGCACTCTGAGGACTCCTCTGTTCATTGCTTTGTCCCTGGTTGACTTAGTGTAGAAGCCTTTTTAGCTTCTCTGCAAAAGAAAGTAACTGCCTTCAAATGTGTATGTTCCCATCAAGCTTAAAATCACTGGGTGCACCGGAAAAAAAAAAAAAAAAAAAAAAAGGAGAAGAAGAAGAAGATCCTCAGATATTTCATATCCAGACCAAATAAGTAAATACCCAGTCACACTATTTGTTAAGGGACACATGGATTCAGAAAAGAAAAAAGAAAAATGTTCCAGGTTCATTAAACTTCAAACCCCTTTGTACTACCCACACCCTTGCTTGCATCATTCAGTGATATATTTCAGACTCTTGTGATGGGGATGGGGCTGATACTGAGGGAAGGAGAAAGACTCTGCCCTTTGAATCTTGTAAATTATCCCATTGTACATTCTAGAGGTGTTCTGTTTCATTAGACATCAACATAGTGTGAAATGGAGACAGGTTAAAGGTTGCATTATTGGTTGATAAGGTAAATCTGTAAAGTGTGTAAGCTCAGCTTCCAGTGTCTGGTGCCAACTCTGATGGATCCAACAGGTGCAAATGGGACTTCACACATCACAATTGAACATACAGAGTCTGAATATTATCTGACTGTGCTTAAGTTTTCACTTCTTTCGATATGTGCTTTCTTACCACTTCCTGGAATTTATTTATTTATTTATTGGTTTGTTTTGTAGAGTAAGGGAAAATTGGAAAAGTTTATAAACTTGAATTCTAAAACTTCATAATTTTTCAGTTGTCAAGCATATTTTCTCAAAAGCATGCTTATATATCAACTCATTATTTTCCATTATCAGAAACATTGCTGTTTCACACTCATATTCTTTCATTTTACAAAATATGAAAATATTGCCTGTAGTTTTTTCTTATAAAATGCTTTTTAAATAGCTGTCTTTGGAAGTATTTGAATTGCCTGACAAAGAAACCACAAAAGTAACAATTCTTTTCAATTCTAGTCTGACTCCTAGTGATCCCTGTGTGTCAGGCACTTCTGGGTGGACTCAAACCTTCAAACTTTATGTTTAGCAGCTGAGTGCTTAACTGTTTGCATTACCCAGGAACTCCTGCGAACAAAGAAGATGCAAATATCTAAAATAAACACTAGTGGAGATTATTTTTATTTTATTCTTCTACTTTTAAATAGCTTTTTAAATTGCATTTCTATACAAGAATCATGCTGTGATTGTGTTAATAGGTTCAATCTGATAAATAAAATTCATGATGGGAAGAGTTTGCAAGCATTATACACCATGACTTAAGTAAAGCTATGACTTGTTAGCTCTAAAACAGAACAAATATCTATTGGTTTGTTTTAATCAAACACAATACTTGGTCTTTTTCTCACTGTCTTCGGCTGGGTTCTCTGAGAAGCAGAATGAGTGAAACATGTGTATGTGTGTGTGTGTGTGTGTGTAAAGACAGAAAGAAAGAGTGACTTATCTCAAGGAAATGTTTCACATAGTTACTGAGTCTGGTAAGTCCCAAGTCCACATGTCAAACATCAGGTTGGATGCTTCTCCTGACTCATGTAGCTGCAAAGGCTGATAAACCAATGATTAACAGATCAGATGAAAAGGAGTTGGCTCATGGGGTATGGAGGCTGATGAATCCAAGATCAGTAGGTAAGATGGCAGGCTACTGGCTTAAGTTCAAAGAACTGGAGGTCAGATGATGACCAGCCTTTTGCAGGATCCAGATTGAGCAAAAGACAGAGAGCTTTACCAGAAAGTCCATATATATTGGATGCAGGCCATACTTCCAAGGAAACTCCCTTTCAGCTGATTGGTACTTAGAGCAGATCTCATTGTGGAGGAGAATGGAATAAATCAAATATCATCATGAGGAATGACTGCATCATTATTGCCAAACCATTGAGAAACGTGGCCTAAGTTGACACACAGTCTTAACCACACAGTACACCCCTTGTCGATTTGCAATCTGTACACATCCCCTTAAACCACATATAATCTCTAAATAAAAACAGTTACAAAGTCATACTTGCACCTAGCATGATATAACTAACACATGTACAGTGGAAAACACACCAGTTTTGTTTACATCTTATATTTTATAAGTGAAGACAACAAAAATATTTGATGCACACATGCAAGGAAGAAATACTCATAACACTTACAGTCCTTTTCTTCAACTAGTCACCTGGTCATAGCTGGTATTTCAAACCAGCTTCTTCCACCACCCATTCCATATTCCCTTTGCCATCAGAAAGCACCTCAGCTGGTCATAGTTCTTTGACTGGTGAGGTGACCCAAACCTTCATTCTTGAAGGATGTTGATAATTAGTAGTCATGCTGGAATTGAATTGCTGTAGTTTTCTCTTGACTTTAAATCACAAAGCATGATAGAACTAAGAGGCATCCTAAGGAATCCCCTGTATTTCAGAAATACTCCTTTTTACCTCTATTTCTGATTTCCTCTTGGTAATCAAGATCAGTCATACCAGACAATACAATAACTCCCTTCTTTCCTGTTGATCCAGAGACTTGAGAAGTCCAAACTGGCTGGTTGGCAATCTTAACTTCTAGTTCAATAGAATCAGTCTTGTGTCTCTAGGTGAGAATATTCCTCCCTTCGAAACCAAGACCTCCAAACCCACAAAGCATAGAGTCACAGGGAAAGGAAGCAAAAATTTTGCAAATGGATCATTCAGGTACTAGTGAGTTGTGCTGCCACTCCAATTTTCACCCCATGGTTCCTAGACCTGTGAATCTTGGCTATTGGAAAAACAGCCCCATATATTTGATGCCAGTTTAGAGCATATACAGCTTTCTGGAGAGGATTCCCCCATCCTTGCAATGTAATACCACCTAGCTGGTGCCGTAATTGCATCTTTTTTTTCCACATTTATTGTGATGAAAATATACACAATAAGACATTTGCCAACATAACATCTTCCACATTTACAACTGAAGGACAGTGATGATGTTATTCATGTTGTGCCATTATTGCTGTCCTTCGCTAAAATATTCCACAACCTATTAGCATAAATGGATTGACCCCTCCCCCTAAACCAAATCTTCCCTTCACCCCTCCCCCCACCTCTGGTAACCACTAATAATCTTTGATACAAACACACACACACCCCTTCTTGGGGGGACCTCCAGTGGCATAGTGCCTAAAGCATTAAACTGCTTACAAGAAGGCTGGCAGTTCAAACCCACCAGCCACTCCTCAGGATGAAGATTGGGCAATCTACTTCCATAGTGATGTTGTTGTTGTTGTTAAGTGCTGTCAAGTCATTTCCGACTCATAGCGACCCCATGCACACCAGAACGAAACACTGCCCGATCCCACGCCAGCCCCACAATCCCTGCTATACTTGAGCCCATCATCGCATCCATCGTGTCAATCCATCTCGTTGAAGGCCTCCCCCTCTTTCGTTGACCCTCCACCCTACCAAGCATGACATCCTTCTCCAGGGAATGGTCCCTTCTTACAACATGACCAAAATAGGTGAGACGAAGTCTGGCCATTCTTGCTTCCAAGGAGCATTCTGGCTGCACTTCCTCCAGAACAGATCTGTTAGTTCTTTTAGCAGTCCATGGTACTTTCAGCATTCTTCGCCAGCACCACAACTCAAAAGCATCAACTCTTCTTCGGTCTTCCTTATTCATTGTCCAGCTCTCACATGCATACCAGGTGATTGGAAATATCATGGCTTCTGTCAGGTGCACCTTAGTCCTCAAGGAGATATCCTAGCTCCTCAGCACTTGAAACAGTTCCTTCTCAGTTGACTTTCCCAATGCTACACGTCGTCTAATGTCCTGACTGCTGTTTCCGTTGGCATCGATTGTGAACCAAGCAACGTGAATTCTTTGACAACCTCAATCTTCTCTCCATTGATTGTGATGCTGCTCATTGGTCCAGTTGTGAGGATTTTTGTTTTCTTTCTGTTGAGACGTAATCCATACTGCAGACTGTATTCTTCAACTTTCATCAGTAGGTGCCTTAAGTCATCCTCACTTTCAGCAAGCAAAGTTGTATCATCTGCATATCTCAGGTTGTTAATGATTCTTCCTCCAATCCTGATACCACGTTTTTCTTCATATATTCTGCCTCAGAAACCCAAGGAGGGGTTGGTGTGAGTTGGGTCTGACTCGACAGCAGTGAGTTAGTTCTTCTTTTTTTTTTTTCCTGTGTGTGTGTGTGTTCTTTCAACCTATCTAGAGATTTTCCTTCCTTTTGCCTCCCAGCTCTGATAGCCAACAAAGAAAATTTCCTTCTATGTATAAACCTTTCCTTGACTTTTTATAATAGTGGACCAATACAATATTTGTCCTTCTGTGATTGACTTATTTTACGAAGCATAATATCCTCCATGTTCATCCATGTTATGAGGTTTTTTGTGGATTCTACATTATTCTTTAGGGTTGCATAGCATTCCATTTCGTGTATGTTTCGCAGTTTGTTTATCCATTCCTCGGTTGATGGGCAGTTAGGTTTTTTCCATTTCTTTGCTATTGTGAATAGTGATATGATGTACATGGATATGCATATATCCATTCATGTCCTGAGTCTCACTTCTTCAGGATATATACTTAGAAATGGGATTGCTGGGTCAAATGGTAATTCCATTTCCAACTTTTTAAGGAATCAGCATACTGATTTACAAAGTGGTTTGATCATTTTACAGTCCTACCAGCAGTGCATGAGGATTCCTCTCTCTCCACATCCTTGTCAGCATTTTTTATTTTCTGTCTTGTTGCACTTAGCTATTAATGCTGGAGTAAGGTGATATCTCTTGGTTGTTTTGATTTTCATCTCTTTAATGGCTAATGATCATGAGCATTTTTTCATGTATTTGTTGGCTGTGGCTGAATATCTTCTTTGGTGAAGTATCTGTTCATGTTGTCTGCCCATTTTTTAATTGTTTTGTCTTTTTTATATTAAGGTGTTAGGTTTTTCTATAAAATTTAGAGATAAATCCTTTGTTATGCCATTGCTGATTTTTTTTCCCTATTCTATAGGTTCTCTTTTTACTCCTTTGGTGAAGTCTTTTGATGCACATAAGTATTTAATGTTTAGAAGGCCCCAATTATCTAGTTTATCTTTTGCTGTATGTGCATCTTGGGTAATGCTTGATAGTCTATTATGCCATAAATTAGGGCCCCTAAGTTTGCCCCTATTATTTCCTTGATGAACTTTATAGTTTTAGGTTTCACATTTAAGTTTTTGATCCATCTGGAGTTAGTTTTTGTGTATGATGTGAGGTTTCATTTTTCTGCAAATGGATGTCCAGTTTTGTTAGCACCATTTGTTAAAGAGACTATCTCTTCCCCATTTAATGAAATTGAGCCCTTTGTCAAAGATCAACTGACCATAGGTCAATGAATCTATTTCTGGGTTCTCAGTTCTGTTCCATTAGTCCATTTATCTATCACTGTATGTGGTAGTTATGCTTGTGTGTCAACTTGGCTGGGCCTGTTTCAGTGCCTGGGCAGCTGATGGTAGTATTCACCATGATGAGACTGGTAATCACCTCCATGGTAGAATCTACTGGGAGCAGCTGAGTAGCTGCCTTTGGGTATGTGGTCTGCTTCCTGTACATACATAAGCGAGAGCTTTGGGAATGGTCTCTAACCTATGCCACACTTGGACCGTACATGTAGCCATGTTGTTTCTCAGCAGCCTGCTGTGCTCTGCCGACCTTGGAACCTACAATGGACTTAAGTTAATGGCCTGCCATGTGGTTTGGTAACATCAGGACTGTGCCTTTTTACTTGTCAAACTTGGGGCTTCTCAGCCTCAGCAGCCAACAGCTGTCTGAGTGAAGAAATGCCTGGAGCTCCAGTGGGCTGGGAGCAGAAGGCAGAGCTGGACTCCAAGGTTGAGGGGCTTTCACCCAGCCCCTAGAGTCTGGCACTTTGAACTTGGACTTAAAGCCTCCAAACTGTAAGAGAATAAACTCCTGTTTTTAAGGCCATCCCATTTATTGTATATTTCTTGTCAGAGTGGCACTAGATAACCAGAACACTGTACCAATACCAGGCTATTTTGACAACTGTGGCTGTACAGTAGGTTTTGAGATCTGAGAATATGAAACCTCCTACTTTGTACTTCTTCTTCAATATTGCTTTACTTACCTGAGATCTCTTTCCTTTCCACATAAAATTAGTGGTTGGTTTTTCCATGTCTTTTGGAATCTGGATCGTGATTGCATTATATGTACAGATTGCTATGGATAGTTATTAACATTTTCACAATGTTCAATCTTCTTATACATGAGTATGGAATGTTCTTCTATTTATATAGATCTCTTATACTTTCTTAGGAGCTCTGGTAGCATAGTGCCTAAGGCACTTGACTGCTAACCACAAGACTGGCAGTTCAAACCCACCAGCTACTCCTTGGAAGGAAGATGGGGTAATCTATTTCTGTAGTGATACTTCCTTGGCAACCCAAGGAGGGGTCTCTATGAGTTGGATCTGACTCAATAGCACATAACAAAAACAACAACATACTTTCTTGAAGTAGTGTTTCGTAGGGTTTTTTGTATAGGTATTTTGTGTTCCTGGAAAGATATATTGCCAGATATTTTATCTGTTGGGTTGTTGTTGTTGTTTTATCTTTTAGGTAGCTATTGTTAATATTATTAATTTCTACATTTCCTTTTCAGAGACCTCTTTGCTGGTGTAGAGGAATCTGACTGATGTTTGTATGTTGATCTTGTATCCTGCCTCTATGCTAAATCTTTCAATATGTTCCAGCAATTTTCTTGCTGGAACACATTTACGCATTTGACTATTAACCAGAAGGCTGGTGGTTCAAGCCCCCCAGCCACTTCTTGGAAAGAAGATTGGACATTCTAATTCCGTAGTGATACCGCCTCAGAAACCCAAGGAAAGGTTGCTATGAGTCAGATCCCACTCGATGGCAGTGAGTTTATTTATTTATTTATTTATTTATTTTGCAATTGATCCTTTAATCATTGTATAATGTCCTTCTTTGTCTCTTATGATTGTTCTTTGTCTTCAAGCTATTTTATTAGAAGTTAGTATTGCCATTCCTGCTCTTTGTTTTGGTTGCCACTTGCTTGGTATCTCTTTTTCTAACCTTTGATTTTTAGTCTATTTGTGTCTTTGTGAGTGTTGTGTAGACATCATATTGATGGGTCATGTTTTGTTAACCAGTCTGCAACTGTCCGTCTCTTGAGTGGTACATTTAATCCACTGACATTCAGTGTAATTATCAACAAGTATGAATTGGTTACTGTCATTTTGTTATGTTTTTTTCCTGGTGTTCCTGGCTTCTTTGTTCCATTTAATTTTCTGAGCTGAATTAATTTTGTTTATGAATCATGTTATCATCTCCTTCATTGCCATTATTTTAGTATTTGCTAAATATTTGTTTGTCCTCTTTTTTATTGTGATGAGAAAGTTTATTATTTTTCTTTAATGTTACCCTGTGATTCATTATTTCCTTCCCAAGCTTAAAACAGTCTGTTCTGTCTCACAATTTTCTTGACTTCCTCAGCATGTAGACATTCTGTAAGTATACTGTTTATTCCCTCTATTGGGTTTGTAGTTGTTCTCATTTACCAATTGTTGTCTTTGGTTCCCTGTTTATATTCTTATAAGCTTGTTTTTCTCTGGATACTTTCATAAGTGGCTTGGTTTCTAGGTTATATTATCATTTGTCTTAGTGATCAGTTGTTGTTTGCTGTTGTTCATTCTCTATCAGAAGGACTCCCTTTAACATCTCTTGCAAGGTTGATCTGGTTTTATCAAAATCCTTTAATTTCTGCTTATCTGGAAATCTCCTAATTTCACTCTCATATTTGAGGGACAGTTTTGCTGTGTTTATGATTCTTGGAGATTTTTTTCTCTCATGTTTTTATAAATATCATCCCCATTGCCTTCTTGCCTGTACAGTTTCTTCCAAGAAATCAGAGCTTAGTCTTATTTGTTGACCTCTATTGGTAACTTGTCATTTTTCCCATGTTGTTTTCAGGATTCTTTCTTTGTTTTTGGTTTTGGTGAGTTTGATTATGATATTCTTGGAGATTTTCTTTTGGGGTCTATGCTGTTTGGGTCCCTTGAACTTCTTGAATGGATGTATTCTCATCTTTCATCATATTAGGGAAATTATCTTCCAACAAATCTTAGACAATTTTCTCTGTGATCTTATTTGTCTCATGTTCTGGAATTCTGATTACACATAAGTTATTCCTCTTTAATTCCACATGAATCTTAGACTTTCTGCATTTTATTTTGATCTTTTTTCTGATTGATTCATTAACAAAGTAGAACTGAGATATTTTTCTTCAATCTCATTGATTCTATGTTCCATTGATTGCATTCTACTCCTGTGCCCTTTCAATGTGTTATCTATTTCTGAAACCTTAGTATTAATCTTCTGGATTTCTATTTTTTGTTTTTGTATAATTTCTAATTCTCTAATGAGAATGTTTGCAAAGATTTCTGTTATCTGTTTTTAAGGAATATTTGAGGGTTATTTGGGCTGGAATTGGCCTCTATCTGTTGTTGGTCAGTTGGTGCAATAGCAAGTGGTTACCCTCACTCAGTGGGTGAGGCTGCAAGAGTTGCAGCTGTGGTTGTATTGGGTTGGAACAATTGGTGTCTTCCACTCTGTTAGACAAAAAATAAAATAAAAAGGCACCAAAAAATAAAAGCATGAAAAAAATGTGTGGAAAAAATTCTAAAATATATTTAGAAAGGATAAAAGAAAGATAATGAGAATAAGAGAAAAAAAAAAAGGAAGAAAGAAAGGCACAGTATTACGGGAAGGAGAAATGAAGGAAAAGAGCAATATTAAAAGAATAGTAAAGGAAAAATGAGAAAACTGCAAAAGGAAAAACAAGAAATGGGAAGAACCAAAAGAAATGGGATGAGGGGAAGGAACAAGAAAAGGGAAGTGAAAAAAGAAAAAAAAAAAACATGAAAGTGAGACAGAGAGACAAAAAGAAGAAGAAGAAGAAAGAAGGAGGAAGATAAAAAGAATAATTCAAAAACAAAAACTAACAATCAAAAACAAAACTATGGGGGGCAGGGTACAGCATCCATACTTTTTCAGGGCACAGATTGGGATGGAATTCCTATTTGTCAAGAAAGTAGGTGGAGGCAAGGGACAACCACACCTCTGTTCACCATGAGTGTGTCAGGGTATGAGTAACCAGTGGAATATCACAGCTTTTCAGTCACCAGCCTCCAGTGTGCCTGCCTGTCCTGTCCTTGGCAAGCGGATCCCAGTCCTGTATCACCATCTAAGTAAGAACACCACTTGCATATATTTGAAATGGTCTCACTTGTGGCTTTCAAATACTCAAAATGGCTGTGCCCTCTAGACAGCTGCTGACACTCCACAAGTCTGTTCATCTCTTTCTTCACTGTTTTCCTTTCTGGTTATCACACACCGATGCAGTCCTTGCCTATGCAGTCTTTAACAAGCAGAGACGATTCTTAGGTTGCTACCAGGATATGTTCAAAATGGCTGTGTTCTCAGGACAGACATATGGCAGTCTGCACCTATTTTTGTCTCCTTACTCACTATTTTCATTGAGGTTCTTCTACTATTTGGTATTTAATCCGCTTCTTTATCTTTGACTTCAAAGCTCAAGTTTCCAGGATCATCTTCTATATTGGTTTCAAATTGCTTTGTTGCACAGGGTGTGTGTAGTTTCTCTGCCTATTCTACTATCTTGCTGGACTCCTCCCATAACTGTGTCTTTGGGGGGATATCCCATCATTCTCTCAAGCCAGCTGTTGCCAGATGATGGAGAGCATGACAAGAACAATAAATTACATGAGCATGGGCCCATCACCATACTTTATTTGCTGTTAAGTTAGTCCCTTGAAATGAGGTCATGCTGTGTGGGATGCCATAATGATGGATAAAACATTCTTGTACTCTATGGATGGTATTTTTGGCATTATATGAAGGAAAGGCAAATCTATATCCAGTGAAAGTAATATTCCAGTAAGAAGAAAACACCACCCTTTACATAATGGAAATGGTCCAGTGTACTCAGCTTGCCTAAAGGTTGCTGGCTGATCACTCCAAGGAATAGTCACAGGTCGAGTACTCAGTGTTCCTCTCTGCTGCTGGCATATTGGGCACTCAGCAGCGGTTACAGCCAAACAGACCTTGGTAAATGTAAGTCCATATTGCAGAGCCCATAATTAACTCCCATCCCTGCCACTGTGACTACTTTGTTTATGAATCCATTGGGCAGTGACAGGAGTAGACATAGAAAGAGGATGACTGGTTTTCATAGAATATGTCATCCTATCCTCTTGATTGTTAAAATCTTATTCTGTTGAAGTCACCCTTTGTTGAGACACACATATCTTGACTTCTTTGGCACATTCACAAAGGTCTATCCATATACCTTTTCCACAAATCTCCTTGTCACAGATTTTCCAATCATGTTCCTTCCAGGTCCCTGACAGTCCACCCAAACATGGCCACAGCCTAGGAATCAGTATACAGTTGTAAATCTGGCCATTTTTCCTTCCAAGCAGGTGAACAACTAAGTTCACTGCTCAGATTTCTGCCCATTGGCAGGATTTACCTCAACATTGTCCTTCAAGAAGTCCCCGGAAAGGGGCTTTGGTGTTGCTGCTGTCCACTGTTGAGTGGCACCTGCATATTCTGCAGAATCATCTGTGTAAACTAGTCACAGATTTTCTCTTTCTTGATCAACTGACTGTAAGGAACTCCTCATTAGGGCATAGGTGTAGACTGAGAGAGGGAAGGTAATGCAACAGGAGTGGAGATAATGGGTAAATAGGCTTCTTTCTCATGCAGCTACTTTTGCCTTCATGTCCTGTTCATACCTGATCTCCTATATACCACTTCCATTTAACGACAGAGCACTGCTGTGCACATCCAAGTTTATGACTGTGTGAGTCAGACAACACACAGTTCATTATGGGAAACCAAGCCACTTGGTGACTTTTTAGCCCATGGCTAGGTATTCAGTCTCTACTAAACCAAAACCAAACTTATTGCTGGTGAGTTGTTTCTAACTCGTAGTGATCCATCATTGGGTTTCTGGCATAGTATCTCTATGGAAGTAGATTGCCCAGTCTTCCTTCTGAGGAGTGGTTGGTGGGTTTGAACTGCCAGCCTTCTGGTTAGCAGTCAAATATCTTAGGCAGGACCAAAAATGCATTCAGTTTCCTTGAAATCCTACCTGTGGAGATTTTTTTGATAACTGAGATTTATATATTCTCAAGAAAAGCCATGTTTGGTTTCTTTCTTTCTTTCTTTTTAGAGTTCTGGAAGCTCTACTGTTCTAGAACCTGTTTAAACAATATTCTTACTTTGATTTCCACCCCACCCACCCGAACTTAGATATTAGACAATATAGGTCCTCTACTAATGCGAGTTCTGGCTTGTGGTTTTGAATCTTTTGAGAAATATAATTTTTCTTCTGCTTTGAGTCAGTGTTGGTATAGTGGGTAAGGCACTGGATTGCTAACCCAATAATTGGAGGTTTGAACCCACCAGCTGCTCTGTGGAGGAAAGATGAGGCACTCTGCTTCCATAAAGATTTACAACATTGGAAAACAAATGGGGATCACTATGGGATGAATTCTACTTTGTGGCAGTGAGTTGTGTCAGTGTTAATAAAATAGAGGTGGTAAGTATCTTTCTAGTTTATTCACGCACTGAGCATGTAAAGTTTTTGTATCTCAGGACAGAGTCTATAAGAAACAATATTCAAGTTACCTGGTTCAGCAAATGTCCTCAAGGTAAAAGCCAGCTTTATGAATTCATATATCATTATGGATACCCACCTTCAGTCCCTAGCCTTGGTATCTTTCTTGTAGCTCACTTTATTGACAGTTCATGCATATATTAAAAATATAAAATACAAATGTTTCATCTGGTAGTCATTCATTTATTAATTCATAAATTTATAAATCAGTTCAGATACCTTGTCTGCCACATTATAATAAATAAAGATTCAAGGAGATTAATGACTGAGGGAAAACAGAATAGAGTTATCAAGTATATTGAATTACCATAGACCTTTTAAACTCTGACTGTTTAACTAATTTGCTGCTTTTTTGGAGGGAAATGAGCCCTGGAGCTGGTTATGATCAGAACCTTCTAGATGAAATACCAGCTTTTATTATTACATTGGTAGAAGTAATTGTTCAATGATGCTAGTTCAGATATATATATTTTTTTCTTCCTAATATATAATGAAATTATTTCCAAATTAACCACAAACTCATGTTTTTTTTTCAGAGATAATAATAATGGTAATAATGTCACTAGTTCCAGTTAGATTGTACTTGTAATAATGTCATACTAGTTCCATATTCATTCATAACAATTCCATGCTACTTCACTGGTGGCAGAGTGGTCAAGAACTCAGCTGCTAACTGAAGGTCAGTGGTTCAAACCCATCAGCTGCTCTGTGGGAGAAAGATGTGGTAGTTTTCTTCCACAAATATTTCCAGCCTTGGAAACCCTATAGGGAAGTTATATACTGTCCTACAGGGTCACTAGGAATTGGAATTAACTAGACAGCAGTGGGTTTTAGTTTATTTTAAAAGTTCCTACTAGAATAATGTGAAGAATCAAAGCTTGTAGGAACATGTGAATACAAACTGACAATTGAAGAAACTTGGAATGGAAATATGAAAATTTCTGCTCTACATTTTAAGGTGACTTCCAGAATCCTGAGATAAAAATTCTCAAAATTTTCATTTTTTATTATGATTCCTTATCATGTATAGCTTACAAAATATTTTACAGTAATATGTGATGGTTAAGATTATGTGTCAACTTGTCTAGGCCTTAATTCTCAGTGATTTGGCAGATATTATATAATCATCCTTTATTTTGTGATGTGATAAGAGCAGCCAGGCAGTTGAAAGAGGAATTTCCTTGGGGCTATGCCCTGTATCCAATGTATATGGATGTTCTGTTAAAGCTTGACCCCTCTTGATTGTGCATCCAGCTCATTATCCTTTGATTTTTAGTTCTGGGGCTGTGAGCCAGAAGCCTGCTGTGTGACCTGGAGATTTTGGGATTTATCAGCTCCCACAGCCCTTCATGCTTGTAGCCTGCCATGTAACCTTCCTATTTTAGATTTTGTCAGCCCCTGCAATCATGTGAGGTGGGAAGACCCTCCAGCCTGATGGCTGACCCATGGATTTGAGACTTGCCAACCTTGCCAACCACATGATCCATCTCCTTGAAATCTCTCTCTTTCTCTCATACATCTACACATATATATGGAGAGAAGTCAGCCCTGGAGCTGGTTATGATCAGAAGCGTCTAGATGAAATACCAGCTTTTATTCTTATATTCGTAGATGGAAATATTCAATGATGCCATATACATACATACATATACACAGACACACAGACACACATATATGTGAGGAGCACTGTTTTTTTTTCCTGGAGAAAACCCAACCTGATACTTAAAGACTAGTATTCCATTGGGAGCTCTGGTAGCATAGTGCTGAAGGCACTTGACTGCTAACCAGAGGGCTGGCAGTTCAAACACATCAGTCACTCCTCAGAAGGAAGGTTGGGCAATCCTACTTCCGTAGTGATACTGCCTCGGAAACCCAAGGAGGGGTCACTATGAGTCGGGTCCGACTCGACAGCACATAACAATAATAACAGTATTCCATTATTTTTAGATAACAAATTTATTGATTTAATATTTTTTATTTTATTGAAAATTTGTAGAGGAAATGAATGACATTTTTTAATTGCTATAAAATATTTCAAACAGAAACAAAGACCAATATAATTAACCCCCATGTGCCTATAACTTAGCTTTAAAAACTATCAACCAATGGCTAATTTTCTTTCTTTCTTTTTAAAACCTCTTCACTTGTATCAAACTTGTGTCTTAATTATCTATTTCTTCTCCCTTTCCCTCTTCGCCCACCCATAGTAACCATCAAAGAAGTTTCCTTCCATGTGTTCATTTTTCCTTAACTTTTTACAATAGTGGACTCATACAATATTTGTCCTTCTGTGATTGACTTATTTCACTCAGCATAATGTCCTCCAAGTTCATCCATATTATGAGGTGATTCACTGATTCTTCATTATTCTTCAATGTGGTATAGTATTCCATTGTGTTTATATACATAGTTTGTTCTGTTGATGGGCAGTTAGGTTGTTTATATCTCTTGGCTATTGTAAATAGTGCTACAGTGAACATGATGTATGTATATATTTTTCTGTCCTGGGTCTCACTTCTTAAGGCTATATTCCTAATAGGGGAATTTCTGGGTCAAATGGTTTATTTCCAACTTTTAAAGGAAGCACTATAACATTTTCTGCAGTGGTTGTGCCATTTAATATTCCTACCAGCAGTATATGAAAGTTCGGATCTTTCCACACCCTTGTCATCATTTGTTATTTTCTGCCTAGTTGAACTTTGCTATTATTGCTGGGTTGAGATGATTCTCATTGTTGTTTTGATATGCATCTTCCTTTTGTTGCTAACAGTTTAGTATTTATCATAGTTCATAGAGTACAGAAGTTAAAGAACAACTTCTCGAACCAGAAGGCTTACATTTGATTCACCTATTTACTGCTTACTTGGAGTGTGACCTTGGACTTACTGTACCATCAGTGTTACAGTTCTTTCTTAACTAAAATGAGAAAAGTACTAGTAACTTCAAGGAATAAAATAGGGCAAAGTAATTTTACAGTGCTTGTAATTAGTGACATAAGAATAGAAAAGAATGAAAAATTACATGAAATCTGAAATGCAGTGATATACAGGGGAGAACTCCTATAAAGTACATGAAAGATATAATATGTAATGAAATTTAATATATACCCATTTTAAATAAATTTAAACATATATGCTGAAGTCATATTCTTGAATTTCTAAGGTTTAGTATTGGTCTTTGAAACATCCAACATTCAGAAGAAATAACAAATTCTCAATATTTCATGTTACAGCTTTTAGTTCTATTTGTCTTGTTTTCCTATACATTATGTTTGTAGGTAATTTCCTGATTTCAAAGTATATCTTTATCATTAGACTTATTTAAGATCCTAATAGGCATATTTTTTTAGCCTTATTTGATAACCATACATAATTTATTACACTTTTGCTGTCTAGCTAACGTTTATTTATGTTTTAATTTTTATTTTTTTTTTTAATTTTCTATTTTAAGAGCTTGTCTTACATTCAATATTACAGGTACATTTATTTTCACTCCCCATTTACCATGTCCAACCCCAGTCTCCTCCTCTCCAACCCTGTAACTCCACATATATACATATATATATATATATATATATATATATATATATATATAAATTGTGAACTTTTAATTGCTCATGTAATAGCATTTTATATTTTCAAATTGTAAAGCAGACAGTTATGAAACTCTTCCCTCTTAATTTTTTAAAGAATCACTTACATTTAGAATATGTCAATAACTAGTGCACTCTAGAAAAATTTTACATGCTATACTTTAAAAGTGGAATCTATTTGCTTTTTCTTGCCTAACCCAAATAACATATAAGTTATGGATTAGGATTGTAATTTCTTTTTAAAGAACATATTTAAGATTTTCTCTCAGAACACATATGGATTAATATAATTTATCTAATATTTTGTGTTCTTGTTTTGGCTCTCTTAATGCTTTTACTTAGTATATTGAAATAGTCCAATGGAAAATATATAAACTTTAGATTCAGAGAGAACTAACTTCAAGTCTATTTCTGACACTTGTAAGGTAAGAAATCTTGAATGATCAATTTAATATCAGTGAACCTCAGTTTTCTCCTGTGCAAAAGAGAGATAATAACATACAGTTGCCATAACAACTATTATGTAATTACATTACAAAATGAGATTTTATTTACATAAAGTACCTGCAACACTGTCTGATGATGATGATGATGATAATAATAATAATAATAAAAACTTATTACCATTGAGTCAGATCTGACTCATAGCGACCCCTCCTTGGGTTTACAAGGTGGTATCACTATGTCTTTGTAATAATTATATAAATACCTGTTGTTGTTGTTACATGCTGTTGAGTCATCCCTGACTCATAGCCACCCCTCCTTGGGTTTCCAAGGCAGTATCTCTACGGAAGTAGGATTGCCCAACCTTCTTTCCGAGGAGTGGCTGGTGGGTTTGAACCGCCAGCCTTCTGGTTAGCAGTCAAGTGCCTTAGCCACTATGCTACCAGAGCTCCCATATAAATACCTAGCAATTCATAATTATTAATTATGTGTATATGTGGAAACTTCTCAATACATGTGATTGCTAACAGCAAAACTTGTGCTGACCCAACATTCCAAACAAATTTAGAACAATGTTATTAATATCACATGCAAGTAAAGTTTGGCTGAAGATAATTAAAAAATGGTTGCAGCAGTATATTGATAGAGAACTTCCAGAAATGCAACCTAGATTCAGAATATGTGGAATGAGTGGTACCATTGTGGATGTCAGATGGATCTTGGCTGAAAGCAAAAATACCGGAAAAAGTTTACTAGTGTTTTATTGACTATGCAGAGACAATCAACCTTGTGCATCATGACAGATTATAGATTACATTGCAAAGAACACTTAATTGTGCTCAAGAAGAACCTGAACATAGACCAGGAGGTTGTCATTCAAATATAACAAGGGAATATTATTTTGTTTAAAATCAGGAAGTAAGTATATCAGGGTTGTATCCTTTCACCATACTTATTCAATCTATATGATGAGCAAATAATCAGAGAAGCTGGACTGTATAAAGAAGAACATAGCATCAAGATTGGAGGAAGATTCATTAACAACCTGTGATATGCAGATGACACAACCTTGCTTGTTGAAAATAAAGATGACTTGAAATATTTATTGATGAAGATTAAAGATTATAGACTGCAGTATGAATTACACCTCAACATAAAGAAAATGAAAATCCTCAGAACTGAACCAATGACTCACATCATGATAAATGGAGAAAAGATTGACATTGTCAAAAATTTCATTTTACTTGAATCCACAGTCCACACCCACATAAGCTGCTTCTTGTTGTTGTTGTTATGTGCCATCGAGTTGGCCCCGACTCATAGCGACCCCTTGTTGGGTTTCCGAGGCAGTATCACTACGGAAGTAGGATTGCCCAACCTTCCTTCCGAGGAGTGGCTGGTGGGTTTGAAC
>NW_006921976.1:2563517-2613633 GCF_000298275.1 Orycteropus afer afer | reverse complement strand
GGGTTTGAACCACCAGCCTTCTGGTTAGCAGTCAAGTGCTTTAGCCACTATGCTACCAGAGCTCCCACATAAGCAGCAGACAAGAAATCAGACGTTCTATTGCACTGAGAAAGTCTGTTGCAAAAGATTAAAGAGCAAAGCTGTCCCTTTAAAGACTAATATGTGCCTAATCCAAACCATGGTATTTCCATTCTCCTAACATGCCTTTGAAAGTTGCACAAAGAATAAGGAAGACCGAAGAAGAGGTGATGCCTTTGAACTATGGTGTTAGTAAAAAATACTGAAAATACCATGGATTGCAGGAAGATTAAACAAAGCTGTCCTGGAAGAAGTGCAGCCAGAATTATTTTTGGAAGAGAAAATGGCCAGACTTCGTCTCACCTGCTTTGGTTATGTTGTCAGAAGGGACTGTTCTCTGGAGAAGGATATCACGTTTGCTAAAGTGGAGGGTCAGTGATAAAGGGGAAGACTATCAACAAGATGGACTGATACAGTATCCACCACCATGGGCTCAAATATAGCAAGGATTACGAGGATCGCTCAGGACCAGGCAGTGTTTCATTTCCATGTATAAGTGTCGCTAGGAGGCTTCAAGTAACAATGAGCTCTGCTGGGTCAATTGTTAAGTGTTCAGCTGCTAACTGAAAGGCTGGAGATTTGAACCCACCAGCCACTCCATGTTGAAGGAAGTCTGGGTAATCTACTTTCATAAAGATTTACCTCCTTGGAAACTCAAAGGGGATCGCTATGAATCAGAATCAACTGGATAGCAGTGAGTTTTTTTTTTTTTTTTTTTTTTAAGTCACTCCATAGGAGAAAAGACCTGGGAATCTGCTCCATAAAAATTACAACCTAAAACCTCTATGGGACAGTTCTTTTTGACTTACAGGGTCACTATGAGTCAAAATCGACTTGATGGCACAAAACAATAGCATTGCTAGAATATTTTCACTTTAATAAAGTGTTTTCCCAAGTGTGATATCAGGACTTCAGGCCACATAGTCTGTACAAAAGATAAAATGGTACCATACAAAAATAAAATAAAATAAGGAATGTTGCATAAAATATACTACACTTAGAGATTCAAATATCTTATATGAAAGGCTCTTAGGGTTTCTCTTTTAAAGAAACTTTTTAAGATTTACTTTAAGCATAGGGTTACCAAGATTAATTTTTATTTGAATCTTTTTTTTTCATAGTCTAAAAATCAACTTATGTGAAATGGTGCTATCCTATTGCACAAAAAAATAATGTTAAAACTGCAAGTCAACTGAAATGTAATACTAGAGGTCAGTTTGAAGGAAATTACTTAGAGACCAAAGTCCAGATATGACTAAGGACAATGGGTTTCTGTTTAGATTACATAATATAATAAAATAACTTCTGATATTTAGTTAATTGAATTTGTAAGGGAGGAATATCACAGGACAACTAAGAATAAAAAATTGAAGGTGTAAAATTGAAACAGAATATGAATTGTTTTGAGAATAAAAAAAGAATTAGGCTGTAACTTGTAAATCTCTTAGCACTTTTGAACATCAATCTTTTTATGTGTAATGAAAGAATTAGACAATATGGTCTCTATCAGATTCTTTCAAGCACTTAAATTAATGATTCTAATATAAAAGTCAATACATAAACATTTTATGCAATAAAAACAACTAACTTTGATATAATACTTATCCTATTCATGAAGAACTTTTAAAAAATTGATTTTAAATTTTGCTGCAGTATCATTAATTCAGGTTTTTAAATGAGGACTAGATGTACCTAGAAGCTCTGGTAGCATAGTGCCTAACGCACTTGACTGCTAACCAGAAGGCTGGTGGTTCAAACCCATCAGCCACTCCTTGAAAGGAAGGTTGGGTGATCTACTTCCGTAAGGATACTGCCTGGGAAACCCAAGGAGGGGTCACTATGAGTCAGGGCGACTCGATGGCATGTAACAACAACAACAACTTAAAAGTGAGGATTTGATCCCCCTGGTGCCCTATGGCAGACAGATTTGATTGCTTCTGTAAATATTTACAGCCTTGGAAATCCTATGAGGCAATTTGCCTCTACCCAGTAGATTTAATATGAGTTAGATCCGACTCCACACAACAGGTTTGGTTTTGGTTTTATTGTGTAAGAGAAATCAGCTAGTATGATAGTCAATGTTGTTGTAGTACTAAGCATAATTAGTCTCCTGTACATGTACTCAACATACCAAACTTATGTATACACATGCACACATATTTATTTAATTCAGTGGCTTACAGATACATTACAAAATTGTATTTATTTTTGCAAGGATAAACCCGAAACTCATTGCCACTGAGTTGTTTGTGACTCATGGCAACCCTATTGGATAGAATAGAACTTCTTCGTTAGGGTTTTTAAGGCTAGCAGATTGCTACATCTTTCTCCCACAGAGTGTGTAGTGGATTCAATGGCAGACCTTTTGGTTAGCAGCCAAGAGCTTTAACCTGTGCATCACCACGGATAAGTGATAGTTATTCTGAGAACCATTACAACAGACCTAGATCTCGAGTGATACTCTTTTGCAGTTAATAATAATAATAATAATAAAAAGAATATGTTGGTTGTATAAAAGAGTCATGTACTGCAATGAAGGATGCCCTGCAGAGGTGCTTGCTTTTATAGAACATAGATTTCATTTAAAAGAGGAGATGAGATCTTCTGTAAGTGTTGTAGCCAAGATGTAAACTGATACATTCATAAAAAATAAATAACATGATTCTACCAAAGCCCAATTACAATGGACAGAAACATCCAGAAATATATGTTTTAATTATAACTGATTCTATATCAACACATTCTCATTAGTCTTTTTGATATTGATATGGTCACTCAAATAAATTAATAAATTGTATTTCACTAAAATAAACAATATGATATAGTGGAACAAAACCTCCAAACTCCTCAAAAAATTGTTTCTGGATTACAAAGCAAATAAAAATTGTGAGGCAGAAGATTTTATTTTTATTCTGTTCTTATGTTTGCCAGATTCTTGTACTATGATTATTAACTTTTATAGGTGTCATACATTTTTTATAGTAGTCATTTAGCTTTGTATTTAGTGAGGACCTAGACTTGTATTCCTTGAAAAAGTTCATTGGCACGTTACCAACTTCTTTGAAGATCTTTAAGAGACTTTTTCCTGTTTAACAATTTGTGATTGATGTTTTAGAAGAGAACAAGAAGATTTCAAATACTTACTGATAATGGGGAAAAAGCATGACATGTTCACATTTTTTGTAAGGTCATCAATAAGACAGTAAGACATCATAATTTCAGTAGCCCACATAAAACTTATCAAAAGGCAAATAAATGGGTTCCAATTCAATAGCACATAACAACAAACAACAACAATATTCATATAAGTAAAATATTCTCTCAGATTTTCATAGTGAGATGTCTGTTGTTCATATTGCAATAGATATGTTGCATAATTGTTTTTCTCTATCCCCTTTCCCCTCATTATAGAGTAACTTTTGGATAGCTTTTTAAATTTACTTTTTATTGTGGAAAATTTAAAGAGCCTATTTGTATATATATCTCAGAGATTCAGTTTATTTAGAAAAATCGTTTTTACAATAAACATCACAACAGTAAGAAAGCATATTTTGTTAATTTATTCAAAGATCTATTAATATTTAAATTTCCAGTATTATTAACATGCTATAGTGTAATATAGGAGCTCTGGTAGCATAGTGGCTAAAGCACTTGACTGCTAACCAGAAGGCTGGCGGTTCAAACCCACCAGCCACTCCTCGGAAGGAAGGTTGGGCAATCCTACTTCCTTAGTGATACTGCCTCGGAAACCCAAGGAGGGGTCGCTATGAGTCGGGGTCGACTCGACGGCACATAACAACAACAACAACAACATAGTGTAATATATAAATATTTTAAGCATTTTATACATAAATGCTTTCAATATAATATTTAAATATGTGTTTAAATAAGGATCCAAATTAATACCCCACACTGTGATCATATTGATATGTCTCTTAAGTCCCTTTCAGTCTTTTGATTTTCTGCTTATCTTGTTTTTCTTGAACAGGCACTTCATAAAAGATGTATTTATTGTTGAAAATGAGTAGGTTTTTTTTTTTTTTTTGTAGTATTTTTTATAGTAGATATTATTGAGCTTCCATTATGGTAATGACGTTTATATAACATGTTCCCTTTTCTTTCTGTTTTACCTTCTATATTGGTAGTTGTTCTAAAGAAATAAAGGTTGGACAGATATAGATTGTTTGTTTTGTTTTTGGCAAGATTATATCATAAGAAGAGTTGGATCTATTTTTCTTTGCAGTACTGTATTTTGTGCATTTTACATATTAAAAAAAAAAAAAAAAACAACTCACTGCCGTCAAGTCGAATCCAACTCATAGTGACCCCTCCTTGGTTTTCCGAGTCAGTATCACTACAGAAGTAGATTGCCCAACCTTCCTCCCAAGGAGTGGCTGGTGGGTTTGAACCTCCAGTCTTCTTGTTAGCAGTCAAATGCCTTATTTTACCTATACCTATAGTGCATAATAACTGTTCAGTTAGGCTGGATCATGATAAATCTGTTTGTTGTTGTTGTTGTTGGGGAGTCTATGCACAAAGGGAGGAAACTTTTCTGAAACCCTTTCAGCATCATAGCATGCTGAGTCTGTCAGGTAAGCCTCCACTGACAGGTAGGTAATGACTACCCCTGAGATACATTGACTGAGTTTTGAACATGGACCTCATGCATGATAGGCAAATGTTCTATCATTGAACCATTGATGCTTCCAATAAATAGTATCCAGAAAAAGATATAAAAATGTTATATAACACCAGAGAGTTCCCCTGTGTACCTTTCCAGTCAATTCCATTCCCCTAAACTCCTATGCACGGGGAACCACTACTCTGATTTTTATCAACAAATATTAGAATTATCTGTTCTTGAAATTGATATAAATAGAATTATACCATATGTAATCTTTCACACTTGGCTTCGTCCCATCATCATGTTTTTTTGAGATTCATTTGTGTTGTTAAGTATATCAGTAATATATTTCTTTTTATGACTCAATTGTATTTTGTTGTCACAGATTGCTTATTTTACTGATGGACATTTATGTTATTTCCCATTTGGGGCTATTATGAACAAAGCTGCTATGTACATTTTTAGAGCAGTATTTTTGTGGAAAAATGAATTAAGTTATCTTGGAGTAGAATCGTTGGATCATAAGGTAGAAACTGCCAAAAGAGTGTTTGTACTATTCTAAACTCCCAAAAACTATGTTTGAGAGTTCCACATGCTTGTTATCACTCATTATCATGACTCTTTATAGTGCCTTTTTAGGTGGGTGTATTATCCCTTTGAAGTTTTAATTCATTGGTACCTAATTGTGTTGAACCCTTTTTCTTATGTATTTTGCCTACAAGAAAAACTACTCAGTTTCATGAATAAATACATCTTTTATGGAGAGTCAATTCAAGTCTTCTAGTTATTATTTTTTCAGCAATTAATTCTGGATATAAGTATTTTGTCGGCATATATGTTTTGGAATAGTTCACGTTCTTAGCATATATTTACTGAGCAATAATTTTCAATGTCGATAAAGTTCAATCTATTAATGTTTTTGTTTATTGCTTAGTACCATTTCTGTCTGCCAAAGGGGCAGGGAGGCCACATCTTCTGAACTCCTCTAACCCCATAAGGGGAAGATAGAATTATCATCAATAACTCAAGGTCCTATTCCTGTGAGGAGAGACATGCTGCCTCCCTCCAGCCCTTTTACCAACCTTGACACCAATACTTCTTCCCACAGCACCTACCACTTCTCTGCTGGGTTCGATAATTCACTACAGTGGTCACACAGAATTCACAAATTATGCAGTTTATCAGGGAGGCAACAGGCTACAATTCAAGTTCAGGACCACACTCAGTGTCTCTCAGTCCACCGTCTCTCCGCTGACAGTCTCTCTCCCAGCAGTGCATGCCTCCAGTTCTCTCTCCCGGCAGTACATGTCTTTCAGTCTCTCAGTCTCTCTCTCAGCAGCACATGTCTCTCATGTCTCTCTCTCTTTGCAAGTACTTGTCTCTCAGGAGAGTGTTTCTCTCAGCAGCATGTCTTTCTCAGATAGCAGTCAGAGAGATTCCGTCTGCCTCTTGGAGGGCTCCTTTTTAACCTGGCAGAGTGACCAAACTCACCAATCCCAACATCAGAATTCTATACTCCTGAGAGAGAGAGAGAGAACATTCCAGAAGATTGTTTGTGCCACTCACAACAGAAATGGATAACTTTAACAATCAGGAGCTACTCAGTTTCTCATGGCAAATTCCCCCACGAAGTTTACAAAGACTAATAATGGCTAGAAAAGCCACAGTATATAAATTACTACACTGAAGTGTCCTAAGAAATATTTTCTCATCTTGACATCATGAATATATTTGCCTATGCTTGTTTTTTTCTAGAATTATCGTACTTTTAGTTTTATTTTTTACTTTAGCTTTTAAATGTAGATCCATCTTCCTTGGAAACCCAAGGAGGAGTCACTCTGAGTCAGAACTGACTCAAAGGCAGTGAGTTTGTTGTTTTTATTTTTGGTTTATAACACATCCTCAGTTAATTTTTGCATGTAGTGACAGGTAAAAATCGTGGTTCTATCCTTTTGATTATGTTTTATGATTAGTCAACTATGAATTAAAATGTCAAACATGTTGGTAAAGCAAAATATTTTCTGACATGTATGTAACATCTTCATGGTTATAGACATCTCTGAAACAGTTATAAAATTTGATTCATTCTCCTGAAATTGATTTTGGCATTATATTTCACATTTTAATTTTATTAGTATTTTTGAATTAGCAAATGTTGATGACAAACTCGTACAAAATTATAAACTGTCTTATAATTTTTACCTCTCTCTTAAGCTTTTATCAAAGATCAAGTGCTTTGCTTTGATTTTATACATTTGAAAAGTCTCCAATTTTTCTTACAATTTTGATATAAGAGCCATAGCTTCATTTTTTTAAAAAGTAAAATAATCTTATGAAATGTGCTATTTCAAAATATGTATTTCAGTATGGGTCTGAAAGTCAGTATTGTATGGTGATTAAGAGGAGAGATCCAGACATATTTAATAATAGTTTTATTTTGAGTAAGTGACTTTACCTCCTTTTGTCCAAGTTTTCTCATCTACAAGATGTGCTGTGTTGCTGTGCACTGTCATTGAATTGGATCCAACTCATAGTGATCCCTCCTTGGGTTTCTGAGGTGGTATCACTACGGAAGTAGATTGTCCAACCTTCCCCCTGAGGAGTGGCTGGTGGGTTTGAACTGCCAGCCTTCTGGTTAGCAGTCAAATGCCTTAGGTACTAAGCCACCAGAGCTCCTCATCTACAAAATAGGGACGAAGGTTCTACTTTCTCATATTTTTATGAAAATTTAAGCATGTGTAAATTTCTTAGAATGGTGCTTAGCATGTGGTAGACATTGTATAATTGTTTATTATTCCATTTTTAAGATATTATATTGTATTGGATGCCAAGATGATAATATTTATTGAATAAAAAGAATATTAACCAAAAAATATAATATCCACACCAGACTAATTAGATATGATAAGCAAAGTCTTATCCAAACATAGGACAGTGAATGGCTGCAAAAGCATTATGGTTAACAATATTGTTTTAGTTTCATATTGTTTTATCATTTGAAACTAAGGAAAACCACCCTTTACAAAGTAATAAAAGTAATAATAATAATAGTGAATAAGATTATAAAACTGTGGCTTTATTATGGCTTCTTATTATTTTGGTAAAATGACATGAAAGATAGAATGTGTATTTTCTGTAGGAAAGTTTCCTAAGCATTTCTCTAGCATGCCAACTGTCTGAGAGTGTTCTATGAATATATTATGAAATCCTGTAACATATTGAAGCTTTAAAGAAAAATGGGACTTAGAGGAAAATAAAAAGAAAACATATTTTCTTAGGTTAAGGTTAAAGCAGTTTACATACATGACTATGAATAAATATGGTAATTTGGTTTTGGTTATAAATTTCACAGGCACATCTTTACCCAGTTGCATTCTAGAGCTGATAATTTGAAATTTTTCTCATTTATAAATAAGGATTAGATTAATCAAATTGGACAGAATGACCTAATTTAATTTATTTTAAAGTTATTTTATTGTGTATGTTTGGGTTTGGAATTTAATGTTCTCTTCATTTTCTTGTACTAATATAGAGGGTGGCTCAAAAATGAAATTATGCTCTCTTGTAAGTTAACAAGATATCCCCATTGATTTTGCATCCTGTTAAAAATCATTTCATAAAATGCATTTTCCCTTCTTGTGGGGATTTGTTTTCCTAAAATATATGCTGAAATACTCAATTTTTACTTTGTACAACATGACAGCTAATAATATTCTCTCTTCAAGATGGTCCAACTTACAATCCTTTGATGTAATGTAAGGCAATGAAAGTGGAAACATATTTAGCTTAGCAATTTGATTATGGGAGAAAATCTACTAATATGTCTTGATTTGATTAGATTGTGTTTAAAAAAAGGAGATGCCTAATTTTGACACCTCTTGCATATGAATGCAAGTCCATAAATTGCATATGCTTGAAATATTTAAGCAGTATACTCCATATTGCTTTACTTATACTAGTGATCTTGATATCTTCTTAAGTAAAAATTTGTACATGTACATACATTTTTGGAATATTTTTTCACCTCTCTATTTCACTTCACAAATGGAACCTTAAAAATCCTTCAGAATCATTAGTAACAGTTTAATTTAATTTTTTAAAGAAATGTTTATTAAGCACTCTCTATGTGACAGGCACTGTTATAAATGTTGGTGCTTATAAAAAGAAGATGGCACTGTTTGTCCAAAGAACACTTTCAAAGTAAATGATAAAAATGCAATATTGGTAATAATTGATGAGAATGTATATAAAGTGCTAGGTGCAAATAGTGTAATTGATAAGGACTAAATATGCTACCCACGAGAACAGAGGGATTTCCAGAGAGAAGTTAGTTATAAATATATTTGGCATAATCATAGGTAGGCTATTTAGAGTTAAAACCTACTATCATTCCATTAGGAGCTCTGGTAGCATAGCACCTAAGGCACTTGACTGCTAACCAGAAGGCTGGTGGTTCAAACCCAACAGCCACTCCTCAGAAGGGAGGTTGGACAATCTACTTCTGTAGTGATATTGCCTTGGAAACCCAAGGAGGGGTTGTTATGAGTTGGGTCTGACTCAACAGCACATAAAAACAACAACAAAATTCCATTTGATTTTTTTTCTCTTGATTTATTGACTAGATCAGCTTGCACTTTTTTTTCTTCTTAATAAGGAATGATGACATATGAGTATAAAGATAAAAATCAAATAGCCAAATAGATTTTAAAAATAAAATATATCTTACTAGATATAAATATAATTAACATATCCTTTATGTTTGCCAGCTGCTTTGCAGGAACATGATGAGGCAGTCTACTTCCATAAGGATTTACAGCCTTGGAAACCCAATGGGGGTCACAATGAGTTGGAATTGACCCATGGCAATGGATGTTTTATTTGTTTGCTTGCTTATATTTAGACAAACATATCAGTTCTATTTAGAACTGGGTGACATAGATACAGAATAGAAATGATTGTGATGTTCAAAGGTCTACAACTGAGTAAGTTCAGTTACTTTAGGTGATTTATTTTATAAATTTCTATGATATTATTGGTGTCAAAGCAAAGGTGATATATAAACATAGGAATCAAATGAAATAAGGACTCAGAAAGGAACTATAAACATGTTTTATTAAAACTCAATTATGTTTAAGAATTCATGTTTTTTGCTAGATGGTCACAGTAATGTGTGAGCTATAGTGAATATATCTTCTTGGTTTTATCTACTTTACATAATTTTGTCATTGAAGTAGATGAGATTTGAGTGCACTACTCTTAATGCTTTGCCCTGGAGAGGTATATGACAAAGAAAAGGTTATATTGAAAGCTTTTGCTCTTACATTTTCTTTGAATTCCAAGTTTTTACTTTGTGCCTCATTTTCATGAATGTGATTTAGCAAAGCTATTTATTGGCATCACTAACCAAACGTCTGGTTAGAAAAATCAAAATGCTAGCCAGGTATGAGAACAGTTTATTTAAAATCTACAGCAGCAGTTGTTTTACTACACAGTATGTCTCTAGTGCTTTATTAAATGCACAACAGTGGTATTTCAGTATGTGTGAATAAGAACATATTCACAGAAGTGTGATTCCTATTCCCCCCACAGATTCTATGGTGCAGCCTGGTGATTTTTTGTCTTTACAAACTGTTCACTGATGTGGCAAAGAAAACTGCCTCAACATGAATTAATAAGTATTAGTTCATTAGCTGTGCTTAATTAACACAAATAAAACTGATGAACCCACTGTTGAGTGCACTATTGAAGTGTTCTATTTTGTAAGCATCCCTTAGCATTTATGATTTATTAAATAATTTATTCAGCAAGCCTTAATTGAGCATCAAGTATTAGTCAGAGACTTTGCTAAGGTTTTTGGGTCCCAAAGTGTCTCAATGAAGCTTACTGCCTATCAGAGAAAAAGATAGCTAGATAAATACTTACAATGTAGTGTGATGTACAATGGTAAATGTATTGATAAAGGGTATGGGAAATTGCAGGTCATGGGGTAGATATATTATCTTGGCTGAAGTAGAGAAGACCTACGGCAAATAAAGAACATTATCTTAGAAGAGCACAGGAATACCTGAAGTTAGATGAGTTTAGATTTGAGGTCATGATTTAGCATTGCATAATAGTGGACAGAGATTAAAAAAAAAAACAGAAAGGAAGATCTCTATTATATTTAATGTTTTTAGTTTGCATTGGAACCTTGGTGTGGTAGAGATTCTGTAGTTCAATCTGGTTCTAAAATGTAATAGGTAAATGACATCAAATGGTGAGTTTTGAGTCACCATTCGATTTTTAGGAATAGAGAGTTTGTGTTTGGCCAGTTATAATGGTATGTGCATTCTGGCAACATTAAGGGTGTTTTGTGTTTCTGGTTTATCTATATTAAACCAATAATTAGATGGCTATTTTACAATCCTGAGATCAGATCTCTAGTTTTCTGTTTCTTGTAATATGACTCTACCTCACTGTGGCAATTCTCTTCTCACTACAGTAATGTATCTTTTCCTAAACTTTTACCGATGTACTTAATTTTCCAAATGTTTCTGTTATCATTTGTGCTTTGCCTGCCATCTCTTCCCCAGGTCTCCTGAAACTTCTACTCATTATAATCTGGAGTTATGCCCACAGTCTCATCTGCTAAATGTCAACAATGTTGTTGCTGTTGTTGGTGCCATCAAGTTTTCTCCGACTCATTGCACCCTGTGTACAACAGAATGAACATGACTTAGAATTTGAATTTGGCTGTATGCATTAAATGATCCTGAAATTATATTTAATGAATACACAGATCTGTAAGATGGATTATTTTTTAAATGTGGTACACAAAATATTGAGTATCTCATACTAGGAGTTTCAATTACTAGCTTCCATGTGGAAATTGCTCCATGTGCCAAAGTCCTCAATGGATATAAATTACATTACATGATAATAACAAATAAAGAAAAAATATATTGAAGTAGCATTAAAGATTATGTTTCTATACTGGAGGGGGGCTGTATTGATTTGAAAGTAGCAATGGCATGTTGTGTGTGGAGCAGAAAGAGGTCAACTTCCCTTTGAATCTTGTGGAAAGTTGGCATCTTTGACTTGAAAGAGTTAGAGTCACTGAGGAGATAATATTCTGGTATATCTCATGTTCAGCCTTCACATTCTGGTATCAACTAATGCAAAAATGAACAATTATTGTTGTTATTACAAATCCATGGTACTTTCAGTGATCCTGCATGCATGTGAAAACTAGAATTAAGAGAGAAGACCAACAAAGAGTCGATGCCTTTGAATTATGGTGTTGGTGAAGAATACTAAAAATACCATGGACTGTTAGAAGAATGGACAAATCTGTCCTGGATGTAGTACAGCTGGAATGCTCCTTTGGAAATAAGAATGGCCAGAGTTCATCTCACCTACTTTGGTCATGTTGTCAGAAGGGACCATTCCCTGGATAAGGCTATCATGCTTGGTAAGGTGGAGGGTCAATGTAAAAGGGAAAACCTTCAACAAGATGAATTGACACAGTGGCTGCAATGATGAGCTGAAGTATATCAAAGACTGTGAGGATGGCACATGGCTGGCAGTGTTTCATTCTGTTGTACACAGGGTGCAATGAGTCGGAGAAAACTTGACGGCACCAACAACAGCAACAACATTGTTGACATTTAGCAGATGAGACTGTGGGCATAACTCCAGATTATAATGAGTAGAAGTTTCAGGAGACCTGGGGAAGAGATGGCAGGCAAAGCACAAATGATAATAGAAACATTTGGAAAATTAAGTACTTCGGTGAAAGTTTAGGAAAAGATACATTACTGTAGTGAGAAGAGAATTGCCACAGTAAGGTGAAGTCATATTACAAGAAACAGAAAACTAGAGATCTGATCTCAGGATTGTAAAATAGCCATCTAATTATTGGTTTAATATAGATAAACCAGAAACACAAAACACCCTTAATGTTGCCAGAATGCACATACCATTATAACTGCCCAAACACAATCTTTCTATACCTAAAAATCAAGTGGCTTACATGCACGCATTTTTTGGAGTATGGGAAATTTTGGCCACTTAACATAAAAATAGAGTCTCACATGTGTATTTGGAGTATTTATGGGTGAATATCTCGTGAAATATGCTAGATTCTGAACCACTAGCTTTCATTTTAGATCTTCAGCTAGTTTACCACATGTACCACATGTACTTGGCCATGAATGTATATATATTTATTATAGTGTTACAATAATTCTAAATTTTCATCAAATATTTTTAAGTTAAAGCGACATTTGAATTTAAACTCCCATTCATTTTATTACGACCTGTTATGTGCTGGACCTCTGGATACCAATAGCCCTGAAATAATACTGAGTCAACAGAGTTGGGTGGGATTGACATTGTCACTTTTTCTGACAAGGCCCTGTGGGCATTTCTTCCATTTCACATTTTCTAGACCCTTCAATATGAGTTCCTGTTTAAGAAAATTATCATACATGCCCTTTAAAATATATTTGTGATACCTTGTATATTTGTGTCAAGTTCCTGTAGTTTCTTTTTCTTAATTGATCTATGTATGTATAGATTCAAGAGAGCTCATCAAATTTCTTTTAAGGAATATTGAAAATACTTTACACATATTGAATTGCTTGTCCCTGATATTCTTAGGGATGGAACATCCAATATCATGTGTGCTAGTGCTGGAATGTTATTTCCCGAAGGTAGATGTTGTCCATATACAATAGGTCCCTAAGAAAATAAATGGAATTATTAAAAATTTGAATAATTTTTAAGTAATTATATAGAGGAACAATTTCTGTCATTTTATAGGTAGGGTCTGTTATCACAGTTTAGGTATGAGAAAGTGAAATTGTTCATTGTGTCACTGAAAAACTGGAGGAACAGTGTGGAGAAATAATGATCATGGGTTAGTGGAATGAATCATATTCTACCCATACATGAAATTATACTAAAATTATACTGTTGTTGTTGTTGTTATGTGCCGTTGAGTCGGACCTGACTCATAGTGACCCCTCCTTGGATTTCCGAGGCAGTATCACAATGGAAATAGATTGCCCCATCTTCCTTCTGAGGAGTGGCCAGTGGGTTTGAACCGCCAGCCTTCTGGTTAGCAGTCAAGTGCCTTAGCCACTATGCTACCAGAGCTCCCAAATTATACTAGTTATACTAAAATCCTACTTCTGGTATCTTTACCTGAAACTAACTGATTGGCTGCTAAATGAAAGCTTGAACATACATATCCTTAAACTATAATAAAGTATTTTTTGTGGACCCAGAAGGGCATACTGGAGACCTCTGCTTGAATTTTAAATATATTCTACACCGTTTATCTATTTATATTACAAGAGGACAATTCGTGTTTTGGGGGTAGAGAGGAGGAAAGGGATATTTTGTGCTGTCCATCTACATGTGTATTTTGGTGTATGTGAGTGTCTTAGAGGAAACTCTAATATACTGAAAATAATCAAACAATAAACAGAAGAAGCACAGTAAAACAGAGTAACAGCAATAAACTTGCGTTTTTAATATCATTCATTACCAGCTGATGTTTCCAATTGCTGAGTTCCTACTATCCATTGTTCCTATGTATTTCTTACAAGTGGAAAGAAGGTATAACTAATTCACAAAATTACTAACAGTGCCTGAAAACAGCATATGCATAACAACTGTATTTCCCAGCCACCATGATTAAACTTTTGCTAATCATTCTAACACAGTGACAAGACAAGAAAACTTAGTAGTGAAATTGGTTTTTGTAACAACATATGGTTAGCAATTACTGAAATGTTTCCAAGTGTACTAAAAGTTTTAAATTATCACAATCAAATCATAGAAAGTAATCCTAATACCACATATCACTCTAAACATACAATTACACTGTCACCCTCCGTGGAAGACAATTTCCTGTGAGTTCTCCCATGCAATCAAAATCAATAAATCACATGCTAAAGCACGGAAAAAATGTGCTGCTTTTTGAATAAGTATTAACATGTGGACTTGACTTCTGTTGTAAAGAACACTTGATTTTAGCAATTAGCATAATTACATTTGCAAGATGATAAGTAAGATAGGAACACAGACCAAAGTTAATGTGTAAAAGTTCTAGAAAGGTAAATAATTTGACAAAATATATGTTTTGAAGCAAGGAAATATTCAGAAGATAAACATTTAAATACTCATAGTTCATTCACCATCAGTTTGTCATCAGATTACAGTACTGAATGTGTAATCATGAAATCAAAAAGGTCAGGAAATAATTTACTGTGTTCTAAAAATAGTTATACTCTTTCTTTGAAACAGTACATCAGGAAAGGTTTCCTTTTTAATTAAGATCCATATTTTATAGAAGATGAGGAGATTATTTGGAGTCATTTGAAATGAGTAGTGGTGGAGGATTTAGGCGTGGGCCTTCTTCAGGTCTGGATTGTCACTTCACATTTTTTTTTTTAATATCTCTATGCTGCTGGTGTCCTTCAGTGGACAGATGGGTTGTGCTTGGCTCCTACTTGAAAGGCTGATGGTTTGAACCTACCCAAAGATGGGAGCTCTGGTAGTGTAGTGCCTAAGGCACTTGACTACTAACCAGGAGGCTGGTGGTTCAAACCCACCAGCCACTTCTCAGAAGGAAGGTTGGACCATCTACCTCTGTAGTGGTACTGCCTCAGAAACTCAAGGAGGGGTCACTGTGAGTCGTATCTGACTCGACGGCACATAACAACAACAACAACAAAGATGCCTCAAAGAAATGCTTGATGATCTGCTTCCATTAATACTTCAAGGAAGAAAAACCTCTGGAACAGTTCTCCTCTCTAATACATAGAATCATCAGGAGTCAGAATCAACTTGATGACAACAATAATACTGCTTGTAGTGTTTTTATTTTTGCTCTGAAAAGCTAGCTAAATTTGATGGTCCTTTTTTTTTTTCAAATTAACTGATTACATTTTGTTTCTATTCTGCTAAAATAAAAATATATTCTTTCCATGAAATTGTGGAACAAAATGATCTTCAAGGCCATTTAATACCTTAGAACTATGTGTTTTTAGTAAACATGACACTAAACATAAACTAATTTTATGTTTTAGTAAACATAAAACTAAGATTAAATTAGTCCCTATTGCTACTAAGTCAATGTGACTCATAGTTACCCTGTAGTATAGAAGTGCCCCATAGTGTTTCCAAGACTGTAACCTTTATAGATGCAGAATGCTACATCCTTCCCTTGTGGAGCAGCTGGTGGATTTGAATTGCCAGCCTTTTGCTCAGCAACCAAGCACTTGACTACTGCCCCACCTGGGCTCCTGCTTGCTTAAATTATACATCTGTATAATTATTTCACTAAATTACAAGTTAGAAGGGCAAAACACATTTAAAGTTAAATATAACCCTGAGATAAAGTTGTCAATATTTGACCCTCCCAAAAAAAACCCACAAAAGATACTCTATTATTTTTCTCAATTTATACTTAGTTGTGTGGAATTAATTTATTTTTAATTTCTTGCAGTTGTTAGTCAGAAAGAGCTGATATTGAGCCTTCTTGTGATACAGGCTTTGATAAGGTAATCTGCCTCATTGTCATTCAAAGAATTTTCCCTTTGCTCTGAATATAATTAGCTGAAATTTGTATCTGAATATCTGTGCATGCTGTAGCAAATTGAAATAGCTAATAGATGTGTATCTTTGTCAGACATGTAAACTATAGTGGTAGGAGAGAAAGAAAGATTCAGAGATCCTATAAACATAATCTCAAAATGACTGTGGGGTATGCTAACATGTTGTGACTGTGGTTAGTTGTAATTTGGTTATGAAGGTAATAATATAATTGTCTCCACATTTCCTTACGTGAAAAAAAAAATTATCCTTTATTCTTATTATTAGAAAGTATTGAAACTAGAATTAAATATACTATACATGGTCAAAAATATCATTAAATATATTAATAAGACATATCATGATCTGTGCCCATGGACACATAATAGATTACATTATATCCATGAAGAGAAAGTCTACCACTTTTAAAAACAGAACTATAAACAGAATATCCCTTATTCCAGTTATGTGGGTAGCTGCATATTTTTCAGTAGTTAATGATGAAAGATTTTAATTTCACTATTAAATATTTCACCTCAAGGAAGGTTGGGCAATCCTACTTCCGTAGTGATACTGCCTCGGAAACCCAAGGAGGGGTCGCTATGAGTCGGGTTTGACTCGACGGCACATAACAACAACAACAACATTAAATATTTCACCTCATTATAGTAGTGAATCCAACATATATTTAACTTGGTTACTGTATTCTTCAGAAAGAAATGTTCAGGATAAAGAAAAAAAAAAAAAAAAAACACACGAGTGTGTCTGCTAAGGAAACAGTGAAGCCAAAAAAAGTATCACACAGGGAATTAGATTAGCCACGCTGGTAAAGGCATAGCTGAAGCCCCATTAGGTCTGGCCCAGACAGCATTTGTGTTTGGAGGAGCTGAGCAAATCACATTAATTAATGTTCACAACTTCCTTTGGTGAAAGGGCCTGGTGTCAGAGAGAAGACAGGCGTTTTCTTTTTTATCTGTCCATATATAAGCCCACCCAAGTCCCTGAGCCACTGAAAAGGGAAGCAAAAGCAACTGAAGCAAAAATAATCCTTCTTTAGTCTGAAAATAGAATGAAATGCTTACTCTTTTAGACCATTCCTTTAATTAGAATGTTTTATTTTCCTATAATATATGTGTGTAAATAGGTGTGTGTAGATATGTATATTTGTGTCCTTTCCAGCAGATTCCAGCAGGAAAAAAAAAAATGTTTGTTTTAAAAAGTCTACAACTTAAAAATATATAAAAAGAATACTGAAAAATTATTTCATTCACTCTGGTAATTTCAGTAATACTTTCTCTTTTATATTTGCTCTAACAGATAACAGTCTCCTGTGGATGGAGAAATATTGATATGTTATAAAGAATATAGGGTGTGAGTTGAATAGTAAAGTTCTGTATGAAACAAAATTATGTGTTATGAAAATAAAATAATATGGCATTTCAGAGCTTTTATATAAAAATGAGTATTATTATCTTCGAAGTCACCACCTTGCAAGTAGTTTTGATTTAGTTGTTGCCATTCACACAGTTTTTAAAAGCTCCTTTTTTGGATAATAACATCAATAGTTTTTATTAAAGGAGAGGAAAGGAGCAAAGATTGAACACTGGGTAGTTATTTTCTCTAGGAAAGCTAGTGAGTTGCATAGGCAGAGCCTCAGGGGCAGCAACTGCGTCAATTTGATGGGGAATCAAAACAAAACGGTCTTCAGCACATCTGTAATCCACAATATTTCTAAAATAATACTTAGAAATATTTCTTTTAAGTGGACTGACTCAGATCAGTCATATCACATAAGAGGTATATGTATACGTGCAAGATTATTATACATTATTCCTGTGAGTTTACCAGAGTATTTTTGTCTACTCTATTGGACTTTTCCTTCTTCATGAGTACTTTGGACAAGTAGAAAATATTTGGGGGCAAGGGAAAAAAAAAAATGTAGATTATCAGCATGGATAGTGCGTTGAGGTTGAGGTGTGAAAGGATAATTGAATTCCTATACCAGAACCAGTGTTCTCTAATGCCCTGATACACACATCCTCCTGGAAAATGCTGGCTCTACTAGAAATTATAGCTATTCTTGGCGCCATTTTGGTTAACCTTTTCAGAAGTTACTACTTATTTTTGTTTATAACTTCTGAGATAATATTATTTCTGTTTCAACTATTATAGGAGTTTGTCAAGTAGATGAATCTTTAAAAGAGCTGTGGGCAGAGCATATATCATTATCAGCTAACACGGCACTAACGAACGAACACACTGCCTTCCAGTCGGATCCGACTCATAGCATCCCCTCCTTGGGTTTCCAAGGCAGTATCACTACAGAAGTAGATTGTCCAACCATCCTTTTGAGGAGTGGCTGGTGGGTTTGGTCCCCCAGACTTCAGGTTAACAGTCAAATGCCTTAGGCGCTCCACCACCAGAGCTCCTTGGGGGCATTATTCACATTATCACCAATGTAATATGAAAGGAGAATAGAAAGCTGTTTTTTTGTTTGTTTGTTTTGTTTTTAAACTCTTCTTTCTACTTTCCATTGTGATGATGCTAAAGTATGATTTAAAAATTAAAAAAAAAATTAAAAAATCCTGTGGCAGCAGATAATTTCTAAGGAAATTTTGAAATCTGAGAGAAACTGTATAAATTTTTTAACATTTTTTTAAAAAATATCACCCTGTTTAAAAGTTCCCATGGACTTACAGAAAGTTTTATAGCTAATGTATTACTTTTTCCTAATTTTAAATTCCCTGAATTCTTTAATACCACCCTGGGGCTGATAACTAATCTACTTTCATGAAAGTATTTTCCTTAAGTGCAACTGCCTTTCTCTTACATTTCAGTGCTGAGTGATCCCTGTTAATATAATTCTTGGTGTGTATTTAGAGATTGGAATGAGCTAAGTGCTTCATGTCTACATGATTAATTATTGATGGCAGCACTAAATACATAAATATTATGAAATAGGAAAAAATAAATCTTTTATTTCAAATTAAATACTCATAAGTATTTGCCCCTAAAAGGCCCAAATCAAATCTGAATGATTACCCAATAATGGAATATTTTTAAGTTAATATTAACTATAGGAGCTCTGCTAGCACAGTGCCTAAGGCACTTGACTGCTAACCAGAAGGCTGGCGATTCAAACCCACCAGCTACTCCTCTGAAGGAAGACTGGGCAATCTACTACCATAGTGATACTGCCTGGGAAACCCAAGGAGGGGTTGCTATGAGTTGGGTCTGACTCAATGGCACATAACAACAACAATTAACTATTTAACCTCCATTGTTATTACTAGTAAGGTAATAATTCTATTGTCTTAAGTCTTAATGTGGGGTATGTTTTTGTTTTTTCAACTGAAGTAATGTGAAAATTATATAAGTCATTATGAAAAATAAAAGGGAAAACTATTGGTTTGTCTAAGCATTTAAAATGGGATTGTCTTTAGTTATGACCAAGACTAAATTTCGTTTATCTTATTCTTTGTATCTCTAATCAATTGGGTATTATTTTAGATAACTAAATATGTAGTTCACTATAGGAATATCTTTCTTTCTTAATCTTTTCATACAAAAAGAGGAAAATCTGTTTGAGGTCTTTCAGATCACTTTAATTTAGAAATGTCCACTGTTGAGAAATTGATCTTTTTTCTTAATTGATAATGAGTATATTTTTTCATGTTTGATTTTCTCACATAAATCCTAATGAAGCCCTTAGCTTGTCTCATCCTCATACACATTTCCTTTCTGTGTAAAAAAGTGAACAATGATTAAGTAAGGCAAAAGATCACCAAATCTAGAACAAGCTATTGCAAGCAACTTTTTAATTATATATTTTAAATAGAAACTTCTTCAAGTGGTTAATACTGACTCATATGCATTTAAATAAATGGATCTTTAAGTAAAAGGGGGGATATATTTATCACTTCATAGTAGAGAATAATCTTATTATGTTGGTTCTCCTAAAATGACTAAAAGGATTGGCAGTAAGACAATATCTATAACAATTAAATAGTTGGCTATGATGTTACAACTTAAGGTTGAATAAAATAAAGAATATCCAACAAATGTATTTTTAATGTATACACACAAATTATCACTGTAAAATGGATCTGTGTCAATCACACCCAAGCAAATAACTAGTTTGAGCCACTGTTACCACTATATGATATTCCTGATTTCTTCAGATTCTATCTTGCAAAGTAAAGAGGGGGAAAAAAAAGAGATAAAAGTGAGAAGTACTAAAACCTATCTATGAAACTTAGCAATATATCAGTAGGTCATGATTGCAAGTCATTTTTTGCTGACAAGCAGTACAGCATAATGAACAAGCGTGTCAAACTGTGGAAAGTACAGGAAAAATGAATATATGGAATAGCTTTGAAATCTATTCCAGAACAATAGTTTGCTAAGTTATTGCCAACACTGGTTTTTAAATGCTGATCGATGAACAATAGTTGGCGCTTCCTATTGTGCTTATATTATCAGGATAATTGCTATAGAAAGTTTCCTTGAGTGGTACAAATTATTAAACACTTGGTTGTTGAACAAAAGGTTGGATGTTTGACTCGACCCAGAAGGGAGTACGAAGAAAGACTTGATGATCAACTCCTATAAAATCAACCGTTGAAAACCCTATAGAACACAATTCTTTTCTGACACACATGAAGTTGCAATGATTCTGAGTCAACTTGACAGCACCATATTTTTATTGCTGTAGAAGATTATAGAGTCAATTGTATATTTAAACCATTTTTATTACTGTACTAAAATATAAAATTGATAAATTTTTAAATATCCTCTTTTTGGTATAGTTAGTACTTCATTTACTGAGTAACGAAAATTAATTTGCTATTTTAAAGATTCAAGAAAGTGATATTGTGTTTTGAGCTCACTAAAACCAACAAATACAAAGCAGTCAATCATAGTGGCATTAATTATGTAATTAATATGCTAAAGGCTAAATAAAGCCTGGTTCTTTGGGAGCCATTCTGGGTCTTCCCAGCCACATAAGGGAAATTCCACATCTCAGCCTTAATGTAAGTGATGTGACTTTTGAGATCCAAAAGATACCAAACATTTCTTGACTGACAAAAATGTGAAATGACAGGAGTAATTTCAAATAGCTCCTAGCAAATTAACCATAATATTTTTTTAATAGCATCATCTTTGCTAATAAGGAGCAGGACATTTATAAATATTTGGTAAAGCAAATGGACTTCACAATTCAGAGCATCTGTGCAAATAGATGAAGGTCGTATGAGATTATAAAAGGCTAAAGATAAAGTTTTAAAAACTTAAATGGACTAGTCAATAACTGGGAGCATCTTCTCTTGACTCTGAGGGTCATTTTTTCAACTGAATTATATGTGGGCAGTGAATTAATGCTTAGTATACTTATTTGGAGGAGTTAACATTAGTAGTGCATAGGCAAAATTCTGGCCTCATATTTTGCCATTTTTGTTGGAAACAGCCACTTCACAAAGAAAGCATGGGTTTCTAATGTTACTAGGTTTTCAGATGGCTCTTCCTAATCATTAGGAAAAATAGGTAAGAGTGAAGATGGACCAGCATAAATTATGTGCTTTGTAAATATACATTTTAAGAATTTTGTAATGTAACAATTTGACATTTATAGATTAAAAATTTCTATTTTTCAAAACCTCTAGTCCATTATTTTTTATGACCCATTATAAAATTGTAAATTCTGCTTGGTTAATCCTTTCTCTGACATCTTTGTTTCACTTACTCTTAGGAAATATATACCACCAGCCTTCTGGTTAGCAGTCAAATGCCTTAGGCACTATGCCACCAGAGCTCCCACAGTTTAATAATAGTGACTATAGTTACTATTTTCTGTTAGCATACAGTACAAAAATAAATAAATATCCATAGTGATTGTATGCTCTAAATAAGTGCTCCATAAATGCTTTCACCATATATGTTTTTCTAGAATGTATGAACTTGTAAGATTTTATTAAGGTGACATTTCTCATAAAGTATGCAAATTTATTGGACACAAACCTAGAACATATATCTACCTCAGATGAAAAAATTTACAAGGTAGGATAGGAAGGAAAATGTAAAATTCCTTATTAAATCGAACTCTATTCATTGTCATTTGAAAGACATTTAATCGATTGCTACATAACTTAAACAGGTTGATGACCTGTCAAAAACAAACAATAAGATATAGTTCAAATGTATTTGGTCCCATTTTCTAACTTTAAGAATTAGTGTAGTCTTTTTCAAGACTTATGGGCTTTCTACATGTACTATCTATTCACTAGAATTTGAAAACTTTGAGCATATGGCACAGGTATCATCAAACTAAAAAAGCAGAAATACTCCCCTTATCCTTTCCAAGTCATTAAATGTGATCAGTAATAAAGCTTAAGTGAAACAGTTCATGATGGTGGTAGCTCCTGATGCATTTCTATAGAATTCATGAGGTCAGATTCCACAGTGTCCAGGAAAATCAAGCTAATGGAGTGATTTAATTAAAATTAATTGAGTATGATTCTGTCTCTTAAATATGAAATTGATGTAGGGTTATTTTCAACCTTTTCTCTGTTTAAGGTGACATTACACTTCCATATTTTTCCTTTTCTCTTTCTCAATCATCTCCTGGGATTAATAGTTTTAATAGAGAAGAATGGTTTATAGAATTTAGAGATGTGAAAGACCTGTTAGGTCATTTAATCTAGTCCTTGCTGAGATGGGATTAGTCTTTTACTCTCTTTTCATGTCTCTCATATCACTACTGAAGGTGATTCATTATCAACACTCTCATGAAGCTGAAGAGTAGTCATATTTTGAAGATTTTATGAGTGCTATTTTAAAATCACATATACTTACCTTAAGAGCTTAGTGTTTTCCTATTGACAGACTTACATGCACCAATCATGCAGGTCTTAGTTCAGCAAACTAGATTCATGTTCATGTTACAAAATAGTGATTCATGCAAGTCAGTAGGATTGGCATATAGTTGATTAAATGTGGTGCCAGATGGATATGCTGTGACTTTAGCATGACGGACTTCTCTGTCATTTGGAAATACTGTTTCCTTATAAAATCAGCTTTTTCCTTCTGGTAAGTAGCTTGCATTTTGGCTCCCTCCACTGTGCTTGATTATGTTTAAATATTATAGTCTTCTTGCCAGATAGTATCTTTAATTAAAATATTCATTAGGTTTGACAACATTGAGTGAAAAAATGTAGATGATGATCAAAATGTAGTGGTGATCAAATAGAAAGAGATTAAGTTTTCTAATTGTGAACAAAATTTAGCATGATAGTATATAATTTTGTGTATAAGTAAAAGAAAAAAAATAATGATAATGCCTGTTTCCTCCTCCAGTGTTTTTTATTTTGTATTTTGCATTTCATATTTCTATGAGAACTACCTTATAGAAATTGCAATTTATATCTGAAGAATTTTCTTTCTTTTTGACATATCATTGAAACTATTTCCTCTATATATGCAAGAATGACACTACGTATTTTACTTTGTGTTCATGTCCTTTAAAATTCGATTCATTTTTATATTATAAAGTGTAAAAGAGTGGTAAATTTCATTGGTCTGGAAAACTTAAATTGATTCTGATTTCTCTATTACTATTTTTAATTTTAGGTGTTATCTCTAGGCATTAGTTTAGTCACTACTGGTTAGGTAGGAATACAACTACCAAAGACCCTACAATAAGCCAGGATATCACCTGGAAAGATTTGTATATTATAAAACTCTGTCAGCGTAGACACTGTCAGCATGTCAGGGTACCTGAACAGAAATCATATGGAGAGCTGAAGCCGGGTAACTGCAGGCAGAAGATATCTTTTTAAACGAACTTGCTGATAAAAAGCTTCAGCAGCATGACATATCTCTGACATGCTGGGAAACAGCAGCTGACACAGCAAACCAACATGTAGCAATTGGATTCAGGGGTGAGGATATAGGACCATAAACCAAATGAGGCTTGTGAACAGCTACCAGTGTTGCAAATCAAAGCCATTATACACCTATTCCATGTGGGGCCAACTGTTAAAACTAATAGTGTCCTTTCCTTTAGACTTTCATGAATGAAGGTAGCCATCAACTGGTGATCACACAATAGGAATATTATTTTACTTCTGAAGGAAAAATTATACAGCATTTGGAAAATTTTGAATTTACCCATTACCTATTTTAAATTCATATCTAAAATCTTATCTGGATCCATATACTGATACAGTTATTAAATCACAGAGTTTTAATTTAATATCATGATTATTTGCCCTCTAATTAATTAGAGAGGACTTCTAAATATTTTCTGTAATGTGAGTGATTGGTCCTCTGTGTGCTTGCCTTGATTGGCAAAAATGAGGAAGAATCTTTGCAGTTGATAAATAGACTAGTTGCACCAAAAATTGTTTAAGTATTTCTTTCATTCTGGCTTCTGTAAAATAATGCAAATAGCAGAAAGATCTTTACTAGATTTTATACTGAAAGAACAATAAATCATTAGCACCACAGGAGAGGGTTCTAATAGCCTTTGATTAATCTATAATCTACCACTATTGCAATATTATTTGTTAATGGAATTTTCGATTAGATTGTTATTTGAAACAATTCATTTTACATTTATTAAATGTTCTACATAATGTTATGTTGTCACAAGACGGCATTTAGCAAACTGATCATCCAAACTGCAAATGACAGTCACATATTTATTATCCTTTTGGGGATCATGCAGTGCCTTTTGAAGCTTTTTAATTTTATTTTTTACAGATTTAATGCAGATTCTATATTCTACATTCTAATGACTTTTTCTTTTCCTTACAATTCTCATCACATTTTACTTCCTTCTTGATGAAAACTTGGCGAGATATTTTCTATTTTGCTGTCTTTTGTGTGCTTATGACTGTGTAAACGCTGCTTACATGATACTACTACCTCATTCCTTAGGTTTTTGTAAGGATAATATACAGAGTAATAGTTCCAGTTAATCTTAGGTATTTTATGATTTTAATAATAAATACATGTAGGTAAATTCTTAATGTTAAACTTTAATGTTAAAAAATACTAGTTTAATATGTAACTCTGTTTTAAGTGCTATACATGTTTCATTCATTAACTCTCCTAATAGTCTTTTCCTTCTTCAGGGAATGTTGTTGTCTGACAACATGACCAAATTAGTGAGGTGAAGTCTGCCATTTTTGCTTCAAAGGAGCACTCTGGATTTACTTCTTCTAGGGCAGACTTGTTTGTTATTCTGGCAGACAATGGTACTTTCATTATTCTTCACCAACACAACTCAAAAGCATCAACTCTTCTTTGGTCTTCCTTGTTTATTGTCCAGCTTTCACATGCATATGAGGCAATTGAAAACACCATGGCTCAGGTTAGGTGCACCTTAGTCTGCAAAGAGGCATCTTTGCTCTTTAGCACATTGAACAGGTCTTTTGTAGCAGATTTGCCCAGTGCAATACCTCATCTGATTTCTTGACTTCTGCTTCCATTGGTGTTGATTATGGACCCAAGTAATATGAAATCTTGGACAACTTCAGTCTTTTCTCCACTTACTGTGATACTGCTTATTGGTCTAGTTGTGAGGATTTTCATTTTCTTTATGTTGAGATGTAATCCATTCAGGTAGGTAGTATGGTTATTTTACAATCAGAAAAATAAGGAATAGAGAGCCAAAGTATGCCCTTAATTATATACTACCTGAATTTAGAGACCATTTGGCAAATAGATTTGAAGAATTGAACACCAATGGACAACAACCAGACAAGTTGTGTGGAATGGCATCAAGAACACGATACATGAAGAAAGCAAAGGTCATTAAAAAGACCAGAAAGGAAGAAAAGACCAACATGTATGTCAGAAGAGACTCTGAAATTTACTCTTGAATGGAGAATAGATAAAGCCAATGGAAAAAAATGACAAGATAAAGGAGCTGAAAAGATGATTTCAAAGGGCAAATTGAGAACACAAGGTAAATTTTTATAATGGAATGTGCAAAGACTTGGAGTTAGAAAACCAAAAAGGAAGAACATGGTTTGCATTTCTCAAGCTAAAAGAACTTAACAACAACAACAACAACAAAAATTCAAGTCTCGCATTGCAATATTGAAAGATTGTATAGGTAAAATATTGAATGATGCAGTAAGCATCAAAAGAAGATTGAAGGAATGCACAATCACTCTACAAAAAAGAATGAGTTGATGTGCATCTATTCAGAAGACAGTATATGATCAAGAAACAATGGTACTGAAGGAGAAAGTCAGAGATGCACTGAAGAACTGCTGAAAAACGAGACCTCAGGAATTGATGGAATACTCATTGAGATGTTTCAACAAATGGATGCTGCATCGGAGGCGCTGATTCATCTATGCCAAGTAAATTGGAAGATAGCTGCCTGGCCAACTGACTGGAAGAGATTCATATTTGTGCCCATGCCAAAAAAAGATGATCCAACAGAATGTGGAAATTATTGAACAATATCATTAATATCACTCACAAGTAAAATTTTGCTGAAGATAATTCAAAAACAGTTGCAGCAGTATATTGATAGGAAACTTCCAAGAATGCGAGCAGGATTCAGAAGACATATAGCAATGGATATCATTGCCAATTTCAGGTGGATCTTGGCTGAAAAGCAAAGAATACCAGAAAGATGATTACTTGTGTTTCATCGACCATTCAAAGATGTTCACCTCTGTGGATCATGACAAATTATGAATAACATTGCAAAGAATGGGAATTCTAGAGCCCTTAGTTGTGTTTATAAGGAAACTATACATAGACCAGGAGGCTCTTGTTCAAACAGAACAAGGGGATACTTCATGCTTTAAAGTTAGAAATGGTTTGTGTCAGGGTCATCTCCTTTCACCATAATTACTTAATCTGTATATTGAACAAATAACATGAGAAGCTGTAGTACATGAAGAACATGTATCAGGATTGGAGGAAGACTCATTAACAACCTATAATAAGCAAATGACACAACTTTGCTTGCTGAAGGTGAAGATGACTTGAAGCACTTACTGATGAAGATTAAAGAAACAGTTTGCAGAATGAATTACCCCTCATCATAAAGAAAACAAAAATCCTCACAAATGGAGCAATAATCAACATCGTGATAAAAGGAGAAATTATTGAAGTTGTCAAAGATTTCATTTTACTTGGACTCATAATCAACACTCAGCAGTCAAGAAATCAGATGTCATTGCACTGTACAAATCTGCTGCAAAAGACCTCTCTAAAGTGTTGAAGATCAAAGATGTCACTTTAAAGACTAAGGTGTGCCTTACCCAAGCCATGGTATTTTCAGTTGCCTCTTATATACACGAAAGCTTGACAATGAATAAGGAAGACTGAAGAAGGGCCAATGCCTTTGGATTATGGTGCTGTGAACAATGCTGTAGACTGCCAGAAGAATGAACAAATATGTCCTGAAGAAGTATAGCTGTAATTCTCCTTGGAAGTTAATATGGCCAGACTTTATCTCACCTACTTTGGTTATGTTGTCAGAAGGGACCATATATTTTGGATCCAAGAGAGTTTAACTAGTAAAGATAGATAGATATGGATCTAGATATATATTACATACTAGCCAATACTCAATCAAGCTTTGTTAGATTCATAATGTATCTAACATTGTATTATATGGGAAACCACCTTCAGACTTCTATTTTCAGCTCTAAAACTATTATTTTTACTTATTTATTTCAGACTATAAAGAGATCACAACCACTAGCATTTTTTTTTTTTAATTTTTATTGTGATTTGGGTGAAAGTTTACAGAACACACTCATTTTCCACGCAGCAGCTCACATATACTTTGTCTCATGACATTAACTGCAATTTCCCACAATGCAACAACTCCCTTCCCAGTCCCTCCGCATAGCCACTTCTTCCCTGTTTCCTTCTCTCCATGCACTCCTGCTTCCCAAGCTGTCTCCCTGTGCATACACAGCCCTTCTATTCTCCCATGATTGATCTCTCCAAGGAGTGTATTTACCTAATGTGAATGTTTAGTTCATATGCCTGTCTTTTGTTTGGCTGGAAACCACAGTAATGGGTTCAATTCCAGACCTGAAGGGCAGCTAGGGGCCATAGTCTCAGTGGTTCCATAAGGCTCTATCAGACCAGCAAACCTGGTCCTTTTTTTTAAATGATTTTTTTCCACATTGTTCTCCCACTCTATCCAGGATATCCTACAGAGATCACCCTCCAAGTGGTTGACAGTGGTAGCCGGGCACCATCTAGTTCTTCTGGTCTCATAGTCATACAGGCTGAGGATTGATCACATGGTGTACCACTTGCTTGGACTAATTGTTTCCATGAATCTTTGGTTTTCTTCATTCTTCTTTTCTTTGGGTGAGGAGAGACCCATCATTGTATGTAGATGGCCACTTGCAAGCTTTTATGATCCTAGTCACTACTTGCCAAAGTGGGATGTGGAACAATGTTTTCATGTAGTATGTTATGCCAACTGAGCTTGATGTCCCCTGTGACTATAGTCTCAAGCCCACAGGTCCAATTATTCACCTCCCTCTGGGTGGCTGGCTGTGGCAAAGAAGTGACTACAACCTTGTCCCTTGACAGCTCTGTTATATACCTTGGAATTCTTACACTTGTAGAAACATTGTCTGCCAATTCTGTACATGGTCTTGAGCACACTACCCCCTGCATAGACATACCCAATAGTTCAGTCTGTCCACCCATCTATCCACCCTCTAAAACTATTCTTATCATAACATTGATCTAGTAGTTGAAATAGTGGCCATCTCCAAATCCCTGTTTCCCAATTCCAAACATAGAATGTTTCTTTCTATGACCTATAGCAGAGCCTTTAACACAGAAGAGTTAGAGGGGAGGAATAGGTCTTGGTTGTTGGACAGGTTACATGATAGTAGACTACTTATAGGAACATGTGAGGGAATGTACAATGGCCTGAATGGCAAAGAACTTGGAGTGGAAGTGAAAATGTTTGGAATGGAAAGATTATGTATTTATCTTCTCTTTACCTTCAATCCTACGGACATAGATTTCCTCACCTGGGCAACATCATTTCTCCAATATTTGAAAAACCACTGTTGATAACAGATGTCATACCACTCCTGGATCTTCCCTTTTCTTTGATATAGATTCTTAAATCTTCTCAAATAATATGGTTTCATTGCTTGAAACTGGACAGATTCCTTTTTGTCTTAAATTACTACTTGCGTTAGATAAAATATTCCAGAATAGCATCTAACAGTGTGAAATAAAGTGTCCATTATTTTAACACTATGACATTTCTGTCAATAAAAAGTTAATTCAGTTTTGTTCTTTTGTTTTGACTGGTCTTATTTTTATCTTTTTATTGTGGAAAATTCAAATGTACAAATAAAGACAAAGGTATAATGAACTTTTAGATTTCTATCACCCAACTTCAACAATTATCAATTCAAAGCTAGTCTTGCTGTATCTGTATCCACATTCGTTCCCTGCATATTTCTCCCTCCTACTTGAGACAGTTTTGAAGTAAACACTGTTGTTGTTGTTAGGTGCTGTGGAGTCAATTCTGACTCATAGTGGCCCTGTGTTCAACAGAACAAAACACTGCATGATCCTGTGCCATCCTCACCATTACTGTGCTGGTGCTAATGGTTACAGCCACTGTATCCAATCATCTCCAAAACACTTTCATTTCTAGGTTTTGTTTTGGTTTTTGTTTTCTTTTTATTTTGGCAATGACTTTCTAACTGGTTTCACTGCTTTCATCCTTGGTAGAAGCTATTCCCAATGCAATAATCCAGAGGGATTCTATTAGGATATAAAACATGTCACTGCATTTCTCAAAATCCAATCTCACTGTATTCTTAGTAAAAGATAAAGCAATTGCGATATCCCACAAGTCCCTATAGTATCTCACTTTCTGCTTTTTCTACAACTCTCCACTCCCTAATTCCTTTAAATCACGTGGAACTTATTGACATTCCTCATGTCCATGTACACTCCCGTTTTAGGGACTTAGTTCTCACTACTTCCCGTTAGTTTTTCTCTTAAATATAAGCATCTTATTTCATTATCTAATTTTCTTTAAACCTGTACTCAAATTTTACCTTTTTAGTGAAGTTTTCCATGGTCCCTTCCATTGCAATAGCATATTCCTCTCTGTTCGTGTGTATTTACCTTTTCTGCTGTACTTTTCTCAGTAGTATTTATTGATTTATTATTTACTGATAGTATTCATAGGAGCTCTGGTAGCATAGTACCTAAGGCACTTGACTGCTAACCAGAAGGCTAGCATTCAAACACACCAGCCACTCCTCAGAAGGAGGGTTGGGCAATCTACTCCATAGTGATACTGCCTTGGAAACCCAAGGAGGGGTCACTATGAGTCCTCATATTGTATATTTTATTTATAATTTATGTCTACATGTATTACTTATTTCTATGTTATTAATTCAAAATATGAAGCAATTCAATAAATTACTCACCAATATCTGTTAATTGGTTATAAAAATGATTTATGTAGATGGAGTAGTGATGTCTATATCATTTGACTATAACTCATTGCCATCGAGTCAGACCTGACTCATGCAAACCCTCCTTGGGTTTCCAAGGTGGTATCACTACAGAAGTAGATTGCCCAACCTTCTTTCAGAGGAGTGGCTGGTGAGTTTGCACCACCAGCCTTCTGGTTAGCAGTCAAGTGCCTCAGGCACTATGCTACCAGAGCTCCTTCATTTGACTATAGCTTAATGAAAATAACCATGTAGGTGGTGTTACATAAAAATAAAAATGTACATATTTAAATATATTTTAATAAATAATAAAATAGACTTTTTATAAGTTGCAGGAACTTAGACTCAAGTACATGTGTAGGCAGTATATGTTTTGAAAATCTCTGTAAATATCTTTGAGTCTTCAAACAGTGAAAGCATTTATTAAGAACTTACTGTGTATCAGGTACTATCCTGTCTCCATTACACATATTATTTTCTAAATATTTTATTCTGTTCTCACAAGTTCATCACAAAAATAGATATTTCTGTTGTTGTATATTCAAGTGTGAAATTGAGGATCATAAGACAAAATCACTTTTCTAAGATCATAAAAGGACTAATTCATAGAGATGATATGCCTATCGTGGTTTCTGTGATCCTAAGCTCATACTTGTTTTTTTATTTTCCTTTATGCCATTTAATAGAGTGTATGTACTCCCTAGAAATCAATTAATTAAGCATGGTAATAAAGAATGTCAATTATAAATTTACCCTGGATTCCTAGGCATCTACTTTCTGAACTCTTTTCTGTCAGCATGGAAAGATCAAGTCTCTTCCTTAAACTAAAAAGAACATTAGCATCCTTTTATAAGTATTCATGCAAGCCTTGAAATTTAAAATTAATCTGCTGATTGAACTAGAACTTTTATTTTAAGCTTTATTTTTGTGTGTAACTCTAATCTCTGACTGTACAGGGGCCATCTTTTTACCAGGCTTGAGACTTATTAGAGAAAGAAATATTTTGAGGGGCTTAAAAAGGACCACTCTTCTCACACAATATGTAAGCTTTTCTATAATGAAAACCAAAAAATATCATTTTGGACTTACGAGGATAAGGGCTATTAGTAAGGAAGTCTTTCTTAGCCAGGATCTATATTATTCTAAGAGTTCTTTGGGTGGTACAAATGGTTAAAGTGCTTGGCTGCAAAGGAAAAGGTTGAAGGTTGAAGTTACCCAGAAGTGCCTAGAAAGAAAGACCAGGTGATCTCCTTATGAAAAATTAGCCACCAAAAACCCTATGGACATAGTTCAACTCTGAAGCACATGGATTCACCATGAGTCAGCCCCCATGAGTCCATGGTAGTGGATTTTTAACTAGTATTCTTCTGGGTGTGCACTGTTGTTTCTCAGAGGTCTATACCTTGCTGCTGCTAAGAGCAGGACAGCATTTTTCTTGTAGTCACCAGTTTCTTTGAATTGTAGAATTATATGACATTTCAAAGTATACTCTTTTTATTTTTTAACCAGTATTCTACATACGTTTAATACCTTAATATATGTCATCTGATTTCTTAAAACATACCCCAATTTATATATACATGTGTTTGTATCTATAGTCGCTAAGGCATTTGACTGCTAACCAGAAGGCTGATGGTTCATACCCACCAGCTACTCCTCAGAAGGGAGATTGGGCAATCTACTTCCATAGAGATACTACCTCTGAATCCCAAGGAGGGGTCACTATGAGTCGAGTCAACTCCACAGCAGTGAGTTTAATTTGGTATATATGTGTATGTGTGTGTATTTATCATTTAAAAAGAATGATTTCTTCATTAATACAAAAAGTTCACTCCTGAACAGGTTACTTTTTATAAGCTAGCAATTCGTTTCCATTTTAAATTACATTCATTTTATTTAGATCTTCTAATTACCTCTGTATAGTATGTGAAAACAATCTTCATTTAGCTTAGGAAAAATAACCTCATAATGAAGTTACTTACAGCAATACAAGTGATTAGTGACACTAATAAGAGATAAGTAAAATGAAATGGTAAAGGTTAGAAATATAATTGATTTCTTTCTTCTGATCTTTAATTACAAGTATTAAAAAAACTTTCTAGTTGTTAAATTGACTGCAAAGGAATGAATTGTCTATCTAAATGTCAAAAACTCATTTTAAAAGCAGATACTTGTTGCTGTGGAAGTGGTGGAGGTCACTGTTGTTTATATAGCTCTGGACTGACTCAATTCACCTTCCATAAGTTGGAGAAAAGAGGACAGGGCTTAGCTGATGTGTAGGATCCCCAAGATCAGAGGACAGGGTGAGCACATCATGGATGAAGCACATTACTAAAGATTTAGAAGTTTCTAGAATCTGGAGAGCCCTAGAGGATGGCTTCAGGCCTAAGGCAGTTGCCCATGAAGCTCAAGGCTGGCGGTTCAAACCCACCAGCCACTCTTTGGAAGGACGGTTGGGCAATCCTACTTCTGTAGTGATACTGCCTTGGAAACCCAAGGAGAAGTCATAGGAGTTGGGCCGACTCGATGGCACATAACAACAGAATCTGGAGAGGGTCCAGGCATGGGAGCTTTTGATTGAGAGATAACAGAATTAAAGGACATTGTTGTTGTTGTTGTTGTTGTTGTTACATGCCCTCGAGTCAGACCCAACTCATAGCGACCCCTCCTTGGGTTTCCGAGGCAGTACCACTACGGAAGTAGATTGCCCCATTTTCCTTCTGAGGTGGGTTTGAACCACCAGCCTTCTGATAAGCAGTCAAGTGCCTTAGGCCCTATGCTACCAGAGCTCCCTAAAAGACATTATTTAGCAAAAGTTTTTTTCTGTCTGTAAGGGTTCCTGGTGGCTCTGTGGTTAAAATACTCAACTGCTATCAAAAGGTCAGTATTGGAACCAATCAGCCCCCCCCATAGGAGAAAGAGATGACAGTCTTCTTCTGTACAGATGTATAGACTTAGAAATTGAGGCAATTTTGATGTGTCCAATAGAGTCAGCATGAGTTGGAATCACCTCAGTGGCAGTGAGTTTGATTAGTTTGGTTTCTATATGTGACTAATGAAGTTTTGGAGGAATAGGCACAGGATAGACTCTGGTCAAATATTAACCTTAAAAAACAGAAATATAATTTATGTTGTATAATGTAGCTACTTAATTTTAACATTCTCACATTTATCAAGTATGTATTCAGAAACTTACTGTCTTATGAAATGTAGGACCATGAAGATGAATCAAATCAATTGAGGATTCAGTACTAAAACTGAATAGAGATTATATTTAATAGAGGTATTGGTAATTAAAAACAGCATTGAAAATAATAAATTTCACAAAGGAAGTCTGAAAAATATATAATCAGTGGCGATAGGAGGGGAGATTGGTTAGAGGAGATGTTAGGTGAAAATAATAATAATTAAACTGAATCTTGAAAAATGTACTTTGGAATATTATATTTTCATTAATAAGGGTATCTACCTTAGGCCAGATTCTCTAGAGAATGAGCGAAACCAGTGACTATTATACATATTTACACAGAGAGAGCGACAGAGAAATTTATCTCAATGCAACGGCTCATACAGTTGTAAAATCCAAATCTCTGGGTTAGACTTCAGACTGGAGGCTTCGCAGACCCACATCGTTGCATTGGCTGATGAACCCTAGATCAGAAGGCAATAAAGCAGGCTGCTGGCTGTAGAGGCTGAGGAATCCAAGATGGACAGGTAAGATGGCAGGCTATTGGCTCACAGGCTGTGAAGGCAACAATTCCAAGACTGGTAGACAATACATAAAGCTACTACTTTAGGTCCAAGAACTGGAGGTCAGTGATGAGCCAGATGCAACGATCCAACACTAAAAACAAAACAAAATATAACGAATTATTTTCTCCTTTTTCTGTTCATTTACTTAGATATGGTGATAGCATTATAACCACAAGGTCAGAGCCATTTTCAACATGAATTTCTATGACAAAGAGAATACAGAAGTAAAGCCAGTACAGTATAATGAATTGCTTTTATGTAGCCTTTCTAGCCATGGCCCTGTAACCCCAAGTTAAGTTCATAAAACTCTTGCAGGAATTGGACAGTTTACTATGACTATAAAACATATATTAAGCAATACAAATTTTGGAGGCATTCTGGTCTCTTCATTTTTTCAGAATTTGGTATATAGTTTATCACTTTTTATTGTACTTTTTATATGATATGATATTTGTTGTTGTTGTTATGTGCCTTCGAGTCTGACCCAACTCATAGTGACCCCTCCTTGGGTTTCCCCGGCAGTATCACTACAGAAGTAGATTGCCCAACCTTCCTTCTGAGGAGTGGCTGATGGGTTTCAATCACCAGCCTTCTGGTTAGCAATCAAGTGCCTTAGGCACTACGCTACCAGAGCTCCATATAAAGATGAGTTACCATGAACTCTTTATATGATATCATAAAGATATATCTATATATCTAATCAGGCAGCATCTTTATGATTAAACTTTCTCAAAATGATAGAGCAAAGTAAACATAGGAGGGATAGGTTTGATTGTCAGAGAAAATGAACCAAACCAAACTCACTGCCATGGAGTAGATTCCAATTCTTAACAACCTTATAGGACAGAGTAGAATTGCCCCATAGGTTTCCAAGGCTGTAAATCTTTATGTAAGCATACTGCCTCATCTTTCTCCTGTGGAGTTGCTGCTGTTTTCATTTCATCAGATGTCAATCTCTTTGAGATGAGTTAGCATGAATTAACATCACAGAATTCAACCAGTTCTGGAACAGGGAATAAATTGGGGGTCAAGCCTGTGAGGATGAGGGGACAATGAAGAATTTACCAAGATAAGTGTCATTTGTGAACATGACTGGTTACCTGGCATTCTAAAAGTAATAGTCTTTAACTGTCTATATGTTAGGAGCTCTGGTGGCATAGTGCCTAAGGCATTTGACTGCTAACCAGAAGGCTGGAGGTTCAAACCCACTAGCCACTCCTTGGAAGGAAGGTTGGGCAATCTACCTCTGTAGTGATAACCCCATGGAAACCCAAGGAGAGGTCACTATGAGTTGGATCCAACTCCACAACAGTGCATTTGGTTTGGTTTGTTTCTATACTGATGTGTGGTGGTTAAGGCATTTGGCTGCTAACCAGAAGGTTGTTGGTTCAAACCCACCAGCTGCTCTGCATAAAAAAAGGTTAGGAAATCTGCTTCCATAAAGATTTATAGCCTTGGAAACCCAATGAGGATTTTATGAGTCAAAATTGACTGAATGACAGTGAGTATAAAAATGAGGTGACTGTGGCCAAACAAGGGGGTTTATCACTTTTTTCATCCTCTGAAATAAGGGCTAATCAAGGAGCCAGGGTCCCTGCATTGAGATCTTCATTGACCTGAAGGAGAGCAAATGCTGAAAATTAGAAGAGGCAGCAGGAGTGAGACTGCCAGCTCACAGAGAGAGGGTTGAGATCATTCAGGCATGAGGCTTGCTGGAGGAGGTAAAAGAGCTATAACACTTGCCTGTGAAGGGCAGAGATGTAAGTGTGCTCTGTGCAAAGTTTGCACACCTCTCTGAATAACAGGGTCAAGGTAGCTTGGTAGCAAGAGAGCCCCATAGGCACTAGCAGCATGGTGGGAGCCAGCAGCAGAGGCTTAGAAGGGACCTGGCATCAGAGGCTGGCAGAGAGGCCTGTGAGACCCAGAAGCAGAACAGAAGCATCAGGAGCCATGCAGGCCCACAAGCAGTGTGGTGGTAGCCAGAGACAATGATGATGAGGGCACAGAATCTGATTAGAATCACACTGTGCCTTCCCAGTGACATTAAAATTGACATAGGCCTGCAGGCTTAGGACCATGGTCACTGGGGACATCAAGCTCAGTTGGCACAACACAGTACATAAAACTTTGCTCTAATTCCAAGTTTGGTGAGTAGTAACCAGGATCTTAAAAGCTTCTGAGCACCCATCTAAGATGCGACTATTGGTTTCCCCTCGTCTGGAACAAAGAAGAATGAAGAAAATGAAAGTCAAATGGAAACAATTAGTCCTAGTGTCTGATAGACCACAGGAACCTCAGCCTTCACAACCCTGAGACCAGAAGTAAATGGTGCCTGGTTACCTATGCCAAAAACTCAGAAAGGGATCAAAATGGGAGATCCTGGATAGAGTGGGAGGAAAAATGTGGAATAAAATTCAAAAACATGAAAATGACCAGAATTACTGATTAAACAATGACTGATGTAACCCTTGAGAATGTGACCGTAGGTTATCCTTTGGGCCTGGAACTGGACTCACTTCTGTGGATTAGCTCTCAGCCAGACAGTAGAAAGGCCTACAAGTACAACTCCTAGGGAGATGTACTCGCCCACCTTAGGGAGATGTACCCCTTAGATCAATGAACCATGAGAGATCAGAATGGCAGCATTTGCATAGAGGGAAATCTGCACAGACAGGAATACATTGATAAGAAGGACACAGGGAAGGGGTAGTAACAAGAAAGTGATGGGAAGAAAGTTTTTTATTGTTGGGATTGTAATTGGAGCCCTGAAACCTAATGTGCATGACCTGTTGAGAGTGAAATGAATCTGATTTGTAAATCTGCACCCAAATCACAATAAAAAAATGGTTTTTAAAAAAGAAATATATATATATATATATATATATATATATATATACATACATACATAGCACAGCCTCCAGGAAACCTTCCCTAACTATTGAAGGTATGATTAGATATTCCAGGTTATGCCTCCTAAAACTCTGAAAAAAAAAAAAAAAATGGACAGAGGTAATTTGGGAAAGCCTATGCTGTTCTTCCAAGAGAAAGATGAGCAGTCTGCTTGAGTAAAGATTACAGCTTAGAGAACTCTATTACGCAGTCCCTCCTGTGTCTGATAGGGTTGCTATGAGGTGGAACAACTCAAGGGTAACTGTTTTGTATTTATTTGTTTTGGAAGTGATTCTCCTTTGGGAATCTGTTGTTATTGTTTAATGTTTGTTATTGTTACTGTTTAATGTTTGCTCTATGTATTGATATGTATTGAAAGTCTTCTACTTTCTCAACAACGTGTAAATGTCTTATATGTTCAGCTTGATCACAGATGCACATAGCATCCATAGACTGGGTGATACTAGTGAGTGTATGTGCCTCTTTGGTAGCAGACAAATGGCTGTCTGGAAGTTTGAGACACACACCCTGTCTGCATGAGGAATGCAGGTAGACAGACATGAACATTCAGTCAGTATGAGAGATCCAAAATAACTAATTATGTGGAATTACACTTGTGAAGTAATGGTGGGGACACATGCATTTACAGCATTAAAACAGGTTTCAGAAGGAAAAGATTAAGATTTCTGTATCTAAGGTACTCGAGTAAGGCAATTGGAAATGTGAGGCTTGAGCCCAAATCTGAAGATAGATTTCTAAGAGTTAACATTTACTGATTTTGATAAGCAAACCGTGTGGAAAGAAAAGATTAAGTAATTTTCTTAAGAGATACTTATAATTAAGACCAAGAAGATGAAGGGCAGCTTGAGAAAAACTCAATGGGCAAACTTGAAATGAACCAGGAGACAACACTGTCATGAAAACCTTGAAAATAAGTTTCAAAGAAATGGAGTATTGATACTGTACATTAAGAAGATGAGGCTGTGAACCTCAAAGGCTACCTATTACATGATTCCATTTATGTGATGATCTTGACAAAGCAAAAGTATAGGGACAGAGAATAGATCAGTGGTTGCCAGGGGCAAGGGATAGTGGAGTAGAGCACTGAATACAAAAGACCAGCATAAGGGAATTTTTTTGGATTGATGGAATTCTTCTCTATTGTGGTGGCTGGATTGTACTGGCTGTTGTTGTTGTTGTGTTTACCATTAAGTCAGATCGGACTTATAGTGACCCCTCCTTGGGTTTCCAAGGCAGTATCACTATGGAAGTAGATTGCCCAACCTTCCTTCCAAGGAGTGGCTAGTGGGTTTGAAACAATAGCCTTCAGGTTAGCAGTGAAATGCCCCAGGCACTACGTCACCAGAGCTCCCGGTTTGTGCTGGCAGATTTATGATTCTATGAATTTGTCAATACACATAGAACTGTGCACCACAAAGAGTGGATTTTACTGATTGAAACTGAAATATTAAGTTAATTAACAATGATAACAAAGAAGTTGTCAGTTTGTTGATTAAAAAGTGTAGATTTGCAGTGTAGGGGATTAAGAGCAGATGGTAAAGAAATAAAGGCAATAAGACAGACTACTTTATCAAGAAGACTCATAGATTGCCTCCAGGGACTAGCTGGGTTTTTTAAAGAAAGGTTTTTATTTTAAAAAAAGGACTTGAAGGTGTCTGTAATATAAGTTAAAAAAAATTAAATATTAAAAATGGGATAAATAATTAAGACAGTCTCTGAGGTCAGAGGAGGTAATGGAAAGAGAAAGAGAGTCTCTCTTTCTATCTTTTTCTCTTTTATTTTTTCCCCAGTGAGAGGAAAAATGTGAATTAACTTTAAATGAGTACTACTTCATATTTAATTGAAGGAGCCATGGTGGCGCAGTGGTTAAGTGTTTGGCGGTTTATGACAAGTCAGCGGTTTGAACCCACTAGTCACTCCAGGGGTGAAAGATGTAACAGTCTGTTTTTATAATGATTTACAACCTTGGAAACTCCATGGACCAGCTCTACTCTGTCCGAGAGGTTACTATGAGTCAGAATTTACTCAATGGCAGTGGGTTTTTTATTCATGTTGAACTACTGGAATTTATGATGAATGTTGCAAAATCTTTAGGTAAGCAAATTTCACTGATTTCTAGTCAACAGAATCTGATTCATTCAGTTTTTTCACCCTTACAAATGCTTTGCTCTCTTATAGAATGAATATTGATTGGTTGAATCAGTAGTTTCTGAAGTATGTTCCTTAGTTCAGCAGCAGCAGCAGCATCTGAGAATTTGTTGTTGTTGTTCTTGTTATGTGCTGTCGAGTCGGATCTGACTCATAGCGACCTCTCCTTGAGTTTCTGAGGCAGTACCACTACGGAGTAGCTTGCCCAACCTTCCTTCCGAGGAGTAGCTGGAGAATTTGTTAGAAAAACAAATTTGGAGACCTTCCAGAGACCCACTGAATCAACAACTCTGGAGGTGAGACTCAACAAACACTGTTGTAACAAGCCTGCTTGTAATTACAATATATATTCAAGCTTAAGAATGGCTGGTTTCAGTTTATCAAGATGTTTTATATCTCTGTGTTAGAGATTCCTTTAGACATGAGCATATGATTCAACCCTAGCTAAAGAAACATAAGCAGAATCTTATTAGTTGCCTTTGGTGGGGAAAAATATCTGATCAAAAAGTCACACCTATGGCCCTATAGCCCTTCTTGACTTTTTACGTGGTTATATGTGGCTAGGATGTGTAGCATAAACTAGCCTCAGGAAACAAAGACAAAGATAAAAGTCAGTGCATGATGTGATTAAGACATTTGGCTGCTAACGAAAAGGTTGGTGGTTAAAACCCACCAATTGCTCCATGGAAGAAAGATGAGACAGTGTGCTTCCATAAACGTTTACAGCCTTGAAAACCCAGTGGGGATTGTTATGAGTCAGAATCCACTCGAAGACACTCAGTTGTTTTTGGAATTTATACTGATTATAATTGAATGGAATCTTGGAAGATAACTGAGTCATGATGATATCTTGAATCACTAAATTAATTAAATTTGGAAACATTTACATCTGTCAACATAGTAAATGTGGTCATTGATACATGCTGTAGAGTTGGCCCCAGACTCATGAAGACCCTGTGTATAACAGAAAAAAATATATATATATATTGGTCCTTTTCCATGCTTCCAATCATTGCTATGCTTGAGTCCATCATTGCAGGTACTGTGTAAATCCATGTCATTGAATGTTTTCCCCTTTTCTGCTGACCCTCCACTTTGTTGTTGTTGTTATGTGCCGTCGAGTCGGACCCGACTCATAGCGACCCCTCCTTGGGTTTCCAAGGCAGTATTGCTACGGAAGTAGATTGCCCCATCTTCCTTCCGAGGAGTGGGTGGTGGGTTTGAACCGCCATCCTTCTGGTTAGCAGTCAAGTGCCTTAACCACTATGCCACCAGAGCTCCTGACCCTCCACTTTACCTAGCATGATTTCCTTCGCCAAGGACTGGGACCGTCTGACAACATGACCAAAGTAGGTGAGACGAAGTCTGGTCATTGTCACTTCAAAGGAGCATTCCATCTGCACTTCTTCCCCAGGACAGATTTGTTTGTTCTTGTGGCAATCCGTGATATTTTCAATATTCTTCCCCAGCATCACAATTCAAAAGCATCAACTCTTATTCATTATTCAGCATCATAGACAATAAGATTGTCTGATTCAAAATGGTCAATACTACTCCATTTCAGCTCACTACTGCCTAAGATAAAGAGCTCTGGTAGCACAGAACCTAAAGTATTTGACTGCTAACCAGAAGGTTGGCAGTTCAAACCCACCAGCCGTTCCACAGAAGGAAGATCTTCCCTAAAGATTTGCTGCCTTGGAAACCCAGTGGGGGTCACAATGAATCAGAATCAACTTGATGGCAGTAGGTTTGTTTTTTTTGGTTTAATACCTAAATATACTGATCTTTATCCATTCCATTTCATTTTTGACAACTTCCAATTTTCTTAAATTCATACTTCCTGCATTCCATATTCCAATTATTAATGGATGTTTGCAGCTATTTCTCCCCATTTTGAGTGATGCCCCATCAGCAAATGAAGGTCCCCAAAACTTTACTCCATCCATGTCCTTAAGGTTGATTCTACCTTAAGGAGGCAGCTCTTCCACAGTGGTGTTTTGAGTACGTTTTGACCTGAAGAGCTCACATTCCAGTACTATATCAGACAGTGTTTCAGGGCTATCATAAAGTTTTCCATTAATATATCAGATAATATTTTGCTGCTGTTTATAATGTTTTCAGTGGTCTATTTTTTCATAAGTGGATGACCTCATCCTTTTTCCCTGTCTGTCTTAGTCTGGAAGCTCCACTGAAACCTGTCTAACATAGGTGACACTGCTGGTATTTGAAATGCCAGTGGCATAGTCTCCAGCCTCACAGCAACATGCAAGTCACCACTGTACCACAAAATAACAGATAAGGGTAGATAAATAACCTGATCGTTTAAGCTGATATCTCTTACTTGGATCTACAGATATTATAACCAGTATAGGGGAAAAAAAGCTTGATTATGTTACACTTAACAGAATCTATTTGCTGTAATATAATTGTTGTTCTCAGTAAAAATTTTGTACACATTTATCAACAAATTTATTGATTAGCAAATATAATATTTATATTGAGAATATCAGTAGCATTTTTGCATAGGTATCAGCACACACAATCTATAGTAATATCAAGACACTTATCATGGGTATTATTATCAAGTGAAACGGTTGTATCCTTGGCAAATCTGAAAGCTAAGTAACACAAGGTTTATTGCCATAGAGATTGGAGAAGGAGGTAAACAAAAAGTGCCATGGGATAGCTCAAAAGATTATTTCTATGAGTAAGAATCACATATGAAAACAACAAAACAGACAAAAATATAGATTAAAGTACTATTTACTAACTATAGAGTAGCTATACAATGTGTCAGTTTGCTTTATGTCTCTTATTTTTACTTTAATTTTATTCCCAAAGGAAAAAGAAAAGAGCAATGGAAAAAAGAAAGACATATAGGGAAGGGAAACATAAACCACAAAATGAAAATGGAAAACAGTCAAAACATAAATTATCAAAATTGATATGTAATTCACTATTCAAAGGCAAGGTTATAATTTTGAATTTAAAAAAGAAAAGAAAAGAAAAACCTGAAAATATTTCTGGAGGTGGAATGATATTAAATGAAGAAGTCGAGGCTGCACTGAAGGAATTGGTGAAAAACAAGGCTTCAGGAATGGACAGAGTACCCATTGAAATGTTTCAACAAATGGATGCTGTCCTGGAAGCACCTATTCATCTCTGCCAAGAAATTTGGGAGACAGTTACCTAGCCAACAACTGGAAGAGATCCATATTTCTACCATTTTGAAGAAAGGTGATCCAACAGTACATAATGTGGAAATTATCAAACAATATAATTAATATCACATGCAAGTAAAATTTTGCTGAAGGTAATTTAAAAAATGGTTGCAGCAGTATATTTGCAGGGAATTTCCAGAAATGAAAGCTGCATTCTGAAGAGGATGTGGAACAAGCCATATTATTGCTGATATCAAATGGATCTTGGCTGAAAGCAAAGAATACCAGAAAGATGTTTACTTGTGTTTTATTGACTATGTAATGGCATTTGACTGTGTAGATCATAACAAATTATGGATAACATTGCTGAGAATGCGAATTCCAGACACTTATTTGTAGTCATGAGGAACCTGTACATAGATCAGGAGGCTGATGTTAAACAGAACGAGGGGATACTGCATGATTTAAAATGAGGAAGGGTGTGCATCAGGGTTGTATCCTTTCACCATACTTGTTCAATCTGTATGCTGAGTAAACAATCCAAGAAGCTGCACTATATGAAGAAGGACATGGCAAAAGGATTGGAGGAAGACTCATTAACAATGTGAGATGTGCACACAACACAACCTTGCTTGTTGAAAGTGAAGATGACTTGAAACACTCACTGATGAAGATTGAAGACTACAGTATGCAGTATGGATTACACCTCAACATAAAGAAAATGTAAATCCTCACAAGTGGACCAATAAGCAGCATCATGATGAATGGAGAAAAGATTGAAGTTGTGGTCTGGGCAAGGAATACTGAATATATTTGATGGACTCCCAGAAAAACAAACAAATCTGTCCTGGAAGACTTGTAGCCAGGATGCCCCTTGGAAGTGGGAATGGCCAGACTTTATCTCACCTGCTTTGGTCATGTTGTCAGAAGGGACTGTTACCTAAAGAATGATATCATGCTTGGTAAAACTGAAGGTCAGTGAAAAAGGAGAATGCCCTCAGTGACAGGGCTTGACAGAAGGATTGTGGTGATGTCACAAGACCATGCAGTGTTTTGTTCTGTTGTACATAGGGTCACTGTGAGTTGGTGCCAACTCAATGGCACTTATCAGCAACAACAGCAACCTGAAATAACCATCCAGGAAAAATAATTATTTGAAGTAACTTTATAACATAATATTTCACAATAGTTCATTATTAATATTTTCTACCAAAAAATAGAGCTGCACAAGAATCATTAATCCCTTTCAGTAGTCAAATTATTAATAGTAATATTGATATTATTTTTTTACAATTATATATAGTACTCTATTATAAATAGTTATACAAATATTAAGAAACTAGATTCTCATTAAAATATGAGAAAAATAGAAAAGTCAAAGAAGTTACGTAAAAATAATATAAAAATTTAATTGGATGCATCAATAATAATTATTCAATACATATATATATTTCCTTTCTCTGCCTATTGAAAAGGCTGAGAAACAGTGATATAAGTTAATAGAGTAAGCAAAATGAGTTCGCAGATTGTAATTTCTAAATACCATTTCCTAATTAAAACACCAGCCACTCTCGGAAGGAAGATGAGGCAATCTACTTTCATAGTAATACTGCCTCGGAAACCCAAGGAGGGGTCGCTATGAGTCTGACTCGAAGGCACATAACAATAACAACAATTAAAACAAGAGCCTCTTATAAGAATGGCTAACTACAGTTTTGAAACATGAAATAACCAGGAAAAATCTAGGAAATACTGAGACAAAAGTCAAGTGAGATTTAAAATCTTATGTGATGGAATCAGCAGAAAATGCCATGTTTGAGACTACTGTGGGAGACGTGATTAAGGATTAGGTATACTGTCTGAAATAAAGGAATTATTTTAGTTTTTAAGTGAAAAAGTATTTATGTAATACAATATCTATCCTAATTCTATTGCCATTGAGTTGATTTTGACTCATAGTGATTATGTACAACAGAGTACAACTGCCCCATAGGGTTTTCAAGGCTGTAAATCTTTCTGGAAGCAGACTGTCTTATCTTTCTCCCATGGAGCAGCTGGTGGGTTTTAACTGCAAACCTTTTGGTTTGCAACCCAGTTCTTTAATCGTTATGTAAGAGTTAAATGATATTTTTTTCTATATATGCCTTAAAATACTGAATAAGGTAGAAAGAGAGGAAAAGGAGGATGATGAGCAAATAACAAATGTGCTTTTTTTTTTTTTTCTAAACCCTTGAATCTCGATGATGAGGATATTAATTACATTATAATTGCATTTACTTTACTGTACGTTTAAAATATATATTTAAAAATCCACCCCAGTACAAATTGAAATAGGAAAGTTCAAAGCAAAAGGAAGGAAAATATACTACAGAAATACAAACACAAGAAAACAAATTGAGCCACTCTTATGAGACAAATTTGAGACAAAATGAGATTTACAGCAATTAATATTGATAGAGAAGCAGAGACATTCTGTTAAGTAATTAAAGAAACCGTCCACCAGAAAGGTGAAGTAGTTATGGCATGTAGTAACTTCAGTTAAGATATATAAAGCAAATATTGATATAATAAGAAGAAGAATCAAGAAAACTGTATTATTGAAAAGTTTTCACACTTGTCTACAAAATGAACACAAGGACAAAAATTAGTCAGAATAGATAATTTAGCCAACAAAATTAACCAGTTTAATAAAATAGCTATGTAGAGTGCACTGTAGATATATACTCTTCTTTGGTAAAACTGGAAAATTTAATGATCTAGCAAATCAAAACATAGCTTACCACTTATGTAACTTTTAAAACAATGAAACAATGAATATATTATTCAAGTATACATACATAAAAGTAAGAAAAAATATATATGGAATGACAAACTTTAATTTCAGAAAGCTAGTGGTTATGGGAATAGTAGCTAGAATAGAGGTAAAAATTATATTTTACTTTTGGCAATTTTTTTATTATTACTAAAATATGGTATCAATATAGTATTAATAATATTGCACAATGCAGTTTTAATAACAGTATGGTATGAGATTTGAGTAAATGAGAAGGTGACACTTCCCCTCTTGTATCTCTTTCTGTCTTTCATTGGAAGGACATGGTGTTAGGATTCTCTTGAATTCAGTGGAACTCTATTTGTGAATTTCAGCTATCAAATTGTATTACAATGAACAGATGGAAGTTCCAATTTTATTTGTTTCGCGAAATTTTTCATGAACAGAAGTTAGTTAAAATTGTGCGCCAGCATCTAACTACTAATGTCTGGGAACATGACATGTTATACTGCTATGTCCCTGAAGGTATTTCTAAAGCAGTTTTATTTATTCTTAAACAGGTGACATGTAACAAAGGCAGATAAATAATGATAACATAATGTTTGTGGTTGTTCAGAACATTTTTACATGTCCCAAATCAAACATATTTTAAATGTTAGTACAGATCTGAGGATAAAACTCAAAGTATGCTAATTTGTATTGATTCCTGCAATATTTTCTGTATAACAAGAGAATCTGACACAAATGTCGTGAGCTTTATAATCATCACCAGTATTCTCAAAATGAATAAATTTAAATACAGTTATGTATTTAGTTACTGAAATGACACTGATATATTTGACCCATGTAAAGCTTATTTATTCATAAAGTTCTAGGTTTATTTTTCTAAAGCATGTATGAGACAGCACTTAAATGAGTTAATGAATAATAATTGTTGGAATTTAGTTTTTCAAACTTAGAAGCTATATCATGTACAACTATTTCACTTGTATTATCAAGTATCTTCCCTGCCCAGACACTCTGCTGAACTGCATAGTGTCTGAAGAGGAAAAGGGATGAGAAATTTCTTGCAAAGCTGAATATAAGATGGTGTCACTGCTCTTAAGGAGCTTTCTTTGACCAAATGAAGGAGAAAAGTAAGTACAAATGAAAAGTGCCAGAGGAAAAAAAGACACATAGACACACACACACGTACATACACACACAGTACAGAAGCACTTTTTACTTCCTGGAAGATTCAAGAAAAGTTGAAGTAAAATATGTGGTAGATCTGCATAAATGAGGGTGAGTCGAACAGGAAAATGGGAAGTTTTTTTTTTTTTTTTTTTTTTTAATAGACAGGAACTTGCATGTGGATCAAGAGGCCTTTGTTAGAACACAGTAAGAGGATATTTTAGGTTCACAATTGTAAAAAGTGTGTAGAAAGATTTTTTTTTTTTTTTACTTTACTTATTCTGTCTGTATCTGAACAAATTATCTATGAAGTTAGACTATATGAAGAAGAGTGTGACATCAGGACTGGAGGAAGACACACTAACAAGATAATATATACAGATACCACAACCTTGCTTGCCAAAAATGAATATGACTTGAATCCCTTAATGATGAAGGTCAAAGACTATAGCCTTCACTCTGGATTACACCTGAAAGTGAATAAAATGAAACTCCTTACAACTGGCCCAGTAAGGATCATTATAACTGACAAATAAATTGAAATTGTCAATTATTTCTTTCAACTTGAATTGACAATCCATGTCCAAATAGGTGGTAGTCAAGAAATCAAACAATGTATTACATAGGATAATAATTCTGTTGCAAAATACCTCTGTAAAGTTTAGAAAGCAAAGATATCATTTATAAATTATGATTTGGGTGACATTTTACAAAGCAGATTCATTTTACATTAAGCAGTTTATACACACACTGTTTTATGACATTGATTACATTCCTCGTAGTACAACAGCTCTCCTCTTACTTCCTCCCTGTGGTTATCAATACCTTGAGTCTTTCTTTCCTACACATTTCCTGTGCAGGGATATCATTTTGATGACTAAGGTGCCTAATCCCAAGCCACATACATATAAAAGATGGATAATAAAATAGGAAGACAGAAGAATAATTGATGGTCTTGAATTATGATGTTGGCCAAAAATATTTAAGATACCATCCATGGACTGCCAGAACAATGAACAAATCAGTCTTAGAGGAACTACAACCACAGTGCTCCTTAGAGGTGAAAGACCAATCACTGCATTTTATATATATATATATATATATATATATATATATATCTCCTATTTAGTAAAGTACAGCATCAGTAAAAACAAAGGAAGCCCTTAATAAGATTGATGAATACAATAACCAATAGACTGAAATATATCAAAGATCATGATGAGGGCCTAGGACTAGGCAGTATTTTATTCTTTTACAAATATGGTTGCCATGAGTTATAGCAAGTTGAGAACAACTAATAACAATAGCACCAAATGATATAAATTATATATATATATATATATATGTATATATGTATATATGTATATGTATATATGTATATATATGGAGAGAGCGAGCTCTGGTGGTGACGCTGTGCACAGCAGAATGAAACACTGCCTGTCCTGTCCGTGCCAGCCTCACAATCTTTGCTATACTTAAGCCCATCATTGTAGCCACTGTGTCAGTCCATCTTCTTGAGGGCCTTCCCCTTCCTCGTTGACCCTCAACTTTACCAAAATGATATCCTTATCCAGGGAGTAGTTCCTCCTGACAGCATTACCAAAGTAGGTGAGATGAAGTCTGGCCATTTTTGCTTCCAAGGAGCACTCCAGCTGCACTTCTTCCAGGACAGATCTGTTACTCCTTTTAGCAGTCCATGGTACTCTTAGCATTCTTCTTCACTACCACAGTTCCAAAGCATCAACTCTTTTTTGGTCTTCCTTATTCATTGTCCAGCTATTCTTTAGATGGCCTCTAAATCCAGAAGGGATATAATAAAGTCATATTTTGGCTCTCATGGCCTTGTTTTAATTGTCTTCAACTTCAAGTTGAACTTGCATATGAGCAGGTGATGGTCTGTTTCACACTCAGCTCCTGGCCTTGTTTTGGCTGAAGATATTGAGCTTCTCCATTGCCTTTTGCCACAAACATAGTGAATTTGATTCCTGTGTATTCCATCTGGTGAAATCCATGTGTATAGCCATCATTTATGTTGCTGAAAAAGGTATTTGGAAAGAATAAGTTGTCAGTCTTGCAAAATTCTATCACGAGTTCTCCCGCATTATTTCTATCACCAAGGCCGTATTTTCCAACTACCAGTGATTCTTCTTTGTTTCCAACTTCTGCATTCCAATCACCAATGATAATCAACACATCTTGAGTACATGTTCAGTCAATTTTAGACTGCAGAAGTTGGTGGAAATCTTCAATTTCCTCATCTTTGGCTTAGGTGGTTGGTGCATAGATTTGAATAATAGTAGTATTAACTGGTCTTCCTTGTAGGCATGTGAATATTATCTTATCACAGACAGCATGTACTTCAGGACAAATCTTCAAACAGTCTTTGTGATGATGAATGCCATAAAATTCCTCTTGAATTTGTCATTCCTGGCATAGTAGATCATATGGTTGTCTGATTCCAAATGTCCAATACCAGCACATTTCAGTTCATTAGTACTTAGGATCGATCTTTATACATTACATTTCATTTTTGACAGCATCCAGTTTTCCAAGATTCATAATTTGTACATTCCATATTCCTATTATTAAATATCTACAGCTATTTCTACTCATTTTGAGTTGTGCCACATCAGCCAATGGAGGTCCTAAAAGCTTTACTCCATCCATATTGTAAAGGTCACCTCTACTCTGAGGAGTCAGCGCTTCCCCAGTCATATTTTGAGTGTCTTCCAATGTGATGGACTTATCTTCTGGGACTATATCAAAGAATGCTTCAGGGCTGTTCTTACAGATTTCCAGTAATATATCAGATAGTGTTTCATTGATATTCATAAGGTTTTCACTGGCCAGTTCTTTGAGAAGTGGATGGCCTGTTCCTTCTCCCTAGTCTGTCTTATTCTTGAAGCACTGCTGAAACCTTTCCACCATGGGTAACTCTGCTGGCATTTTGTAACACCAGTGGCATAGCTTCCAACATCACAGCAACATGCAAGCCACCACAGTACAACAAACAGACAGACAAGTTTGTCTCCCTTGGTTGTTCCTAACCGTTCTGCTCACTTCTGAGCTGTGCAGCTGCCTATCTGGGGACTGACCTAAAATAAAGCTGCCTCAGACACCCCAAGCCATGTGCCTGCCTATCCAGGGCCTGGCTTTAAATCACCATCCAGAAGCCCTGAGCTGAACTCTAATAACAAGAGCAATGTTGTTGTTGTTGTTGCTGTTAAGCGCCGTCGAGTTGTTTGCGACTCATAGCAACCCCATGCACAGCAGAACGATACAATGCCCGATCCCGCGCCAGCCCCACAATCCCTGCTATACTTGAGCCCATCATCGCAGCCACCATATCAATCCATCTCATTGAAGGCCTCCCCCTCTTTCGTTGACCCTCCACCCTACCAAGCATGACATCCTTCTCCAG
>NW_006921976.1:2559308-2560374 GCF_000298275.1 Orycteropus afer afer | reverse complement strand
GGAAGGAAGGTTGGGCAATCCTACTTCCATAGTGATACTGCCTCGGAAACCCAAGGAGGGGTCGCTATGAGTCGGGGCCGACTCGATGGCAAACAACAACAACAACAACAACAATAGATATATATATAATTTATATTTATATTATTTATATGTGTGTGTGTCTGTATTTATATATATAAAAGGAAATCTAGTGGCATAGTGGGCAAGGTATTTGACTGCTAACCAGAAAGTCAATGGCTCAAACCCACCAGCTGCACTGCCAAAGGAAGATAAGGCAGTCTGCTTCTGTAAAGATTTACAGCCTTGAAAAACCCAGTGGGGGTCCCTGTGAGTTAGAATCAACTCAGTGGCAGTGTTTTTTCTTTTTTCTTTTTTTTTTCGAAGATATATATCCAAACCTGCTTCCATCAAGTCAATGCAAATCATAGCAACCCTACAGGACTTCCAAGACTGTCAAGTCTTTAGAGAAGCAGAGTACCTCATCTTTCTCTTGTGAAACAGCTGCTGCATTCTAACCATCCACCTTTTTGGTTAGCAGCACAATGCTTTATTCACAGTGCCACCAGAGTTCACATGCTCTCTCTCTAAATACATATATATATATATATATATATATATATGTGTGTGTGTGTGTGTGTGTGTGTGTGTATGTATATGCATATAATTTGAGATGATAAAATGCCTTGAGATTTCAAACAAAATCTTTTCTTAGTAATGAGTTATTTCAGTTTTAGTTATATGCAGCTATTTGCTTAGGTTTTACCAATTTTTTTTTAAATGACTGTAGATTTCAAATTTCTTTCATCTTGATAAAGTCCCTTTTTTATTACTTAAATATAAAGTTTGAAACACTGAGATTAACACATCTTAACCTGCTTAGTTAGCTGGAGGGAATTTAATTCCTGCTTAAATTCAAGCATTTATAAGCTTCTAACTACTTAGCATTAAATTGGCATCTCAGAGAAAGCACATCAAGTCAGCCACTTCTCCTAAAATGTAAAACACTCTCTTATTCACTGAGGCACTCATAAACTTCCTTTAAGAAATATATACCTATTGGTATGTG
>NW_006921976.1:2549670-2559161 GCF_000298275.1 Orycteropus afer afer | reverse complement strand
CCTTTAAGGATACTTATTTGTGATATAAATACTATTCATTTATCTGAAGTAATAAATAATTTTTTTTTTTTTATGGAGGGAATTTAATTCCTGCTTAAATTCAAGCATTTATACACTTCTAACCACTTAGCATTAAATTAGCGTCTCAGAGAAAGCACATCAGCAGGATATTATGTAATCATACTATTAGCATCCAGGAATATATCCAGAGTGGCATGACAAAATATAAAAATAAAGTGATAATAATAAATTTAATTAAATTATATTTATATCTTTCTATGTGGGAATTGTTTGTCTTATTTCTTTGGAGGTTAAAATTAAAGGTGTTTGTATCAGAAGACATTATTATGTACCTCTAATATCGACCAAGGAAGGTTGGGCAATCCTACTTCCGTAGTGATACTACCTCGGAAACCCAAGAAGAGGTCGCTATGAGTCGGGGCTGACTCGACGGCACATAACAACAACAACAAATATCGACCAAACTATTGGACTTGTCAAGGATTTCATTTTACTTAGATCCACAATCAATGTCCATGGAAGCAACAATCAGAAAATCACATAACATATTGCATTGGGCAAATCTGCTGCAAAAGACTTTTTTAAAGTGGTAATGATGAGCAAAGATGTCACTTTGAGGACTAGGGTGTGCCCGTGACAAGCCATGGTATTTTAAATCCTTTTAAAGGTGTCCAACTGCTAACCAGAAGGTTGGTGGTTTGAAACCACCAGCCACTCCATGGAAGCAAGACTTCCATAAAGATTGACCATCTTGGAAGCCCAATAGGGTCACTATGAGTCAAAATCAACTTGAAGGCAGTGTTTTTTTGTTTTTTTTTTTCATATGTACATGACAGCTGAACGATGAATTAGGAAGACTGAAGAAGAATTGATGCATTTGAATTATTGTGTTGGATAAGAATATTGAATATACCACGGAGTGCCAGAAGAATGAACAAATCTGTCTTGAAAGAAGTACAACAATAATGCTCCTTAGAAGTGAGGATGACGAGACTTCATCTTACTTTCTTTGGACATGCTATCAGGAGGGATCTATCCCTGCAGAAACATCATGCTTGGTAAAGTAGAGGGTCAGGGAAAAAGAGGAATATCCTCAATGAAGTGGCAGTGACAGGGGCCTCAAACATAGATTGTGAGGCTGGCTCAAGACTGGGCAGTGTTTCATACTGTTGTGTATAGGGTAGTTGATGCACACAGGCAGTTGAATAGGAAATGACTTGATGGCACTTAACAACAATAATATAATCCAGTGTAATGTCTAATATATGTTTATACACACAGACACACACAGACACACAGACACACACACATACACATATAAATTACCTGAATATATATCTCCTGTGATATGTTACCTTGGCAATAAATCTTGGTCTTGACCACCATTGTCGAGTTCAATTCCTAGATTCGGAGAATGTAATGGCAACTTCTGTTGGATTCAAGTCAGCCACTTCTCCTAAAATGTAAAACACTCTCTTATTCACTGAGGCACTCATAAACTTCCTTTAAGAAATATATACCTATTGGTATGTGTGATCCTGCCAAATTTGGATACAAATATCATTTTAGGATATTATTTTTTTTTGATTCCATGATATTATTTCATTTGACTCTGTTATTTATATAAAAATATTAATGATGTATTATTACCTTTAAGGATACTTATTTGTGATATAAATACTATTCATTTATTTGAAGTAATTTTATATTCACTAGTACATGAAAAGTAAATCAGAAGTTTAATACCTTGCTTCTTTAAGATGTTATTTTTCAACATTTCCATGTGGTTTTGGCCATTTAGCATAGGTTTGAATTATTTGAAATCATTTTAAAAATCTGTTTTATTCCTTGTCATCATTGTCAGGTAGGTCTCAATCCAATGACCTTTAAGTTTTTAATTAGTTACATGGCTATTTCTGAAACTTCCAAATCCCTGGGTCACTATGTCCTTTAATATTTAAGTAAAATTGACTAATCCATTCATTGCATGCTTCCCTAGATCTGTAGAAATTAACTGCAGGTCATGGGGAAAGGGACTGGTAATTTCTCTTCACCTAGTCAGACTTCTAACCTGTTCCTTTTGCAGGACTTCATTTCACTTGGGTATAGCCTTCCTTACTATTTTACAAGAAATATCACCAAATCCAGATTGCTTAGTTGACTTTCCCAAATTGAAGGTAAGAGTTGCTGGGAGCATCACAAGACAGAACACTTTAAATTCTAAACATATGTTCTTTTACTCTTCCTCTCATGAGAAATCATAACTGGCTATTTCTATACCCCTTATGTTCAAAAACTCAAACTATTTTCTATGCTTTCTTCATTCAAAATATTTTTTGAGTATCTGCTGTATATCAGGAATAGAGCTTCACATTCTGCCTTAATGGAATTTACATTTTGTGGGTGAAACAGATCATAAGCTAGTGAGCAAAGAAGACAGTAATTTAGATGTTGGTAAGTCTTATGAGGAAGAAGTAAAATAGGTAAACTTCCTGGCTGGCACAAACTGTTCAGCACTCAACTACTGGCTGAAACACAGCTTGGCAATCTGCTTCTCAAAGGTCATGGCATTGAAAACCCTATGGAGCAGTTCTACTCTGCACACAAAAGGTTGCAATGAGTCAATTTACTGAACAGAAACCAACAACAAATGAGTAAGGAAAATTTTAAATAAAAAGTTGAAATCCTTACTGAGATGGGAACATTTGAGTAAATACCTGAAGATCATAAACAATGGCTTTCTGGTGGAACAGTTTTAGATAGGAAACAACAGTATAAAGCCTAAATTGTGGAAATGAAGGGCATTATCAAAGAACAGAGAAGAGAGAGAAGGTATATTCTGCCAACTTGTCTTACCTAGTTCTGGTTTGTCTGCTCTGTTTCTGTGTTTATAATTTACTTCTAAACTTTAGAAGCTTCAGCATACCTTATGGTTATTATCCCACAAACAAAACTGCTTTGAACATTTTTTCCCCTTGCTTCACCACTGTCTAATTTTATTTAAAGATTGTTGTTGTTGTTGTTTGGTGCTGTTGAGATGGTGCTGACTCATAGTGACCCTCTGCACAACAGAAGGAAATGCTGCCTGGTTCTTTGCCGGCCTCACAATCCTTGCTATACTTGAACTCATCATTGTAGACATTGTGTCAATCCATCTTGTTGAGGGTCTTCCCCTTCCTCACTGACCCTCCACTTTATCAACTACAATATCTTTCTCCAGAGAATGGTCCAAAGTAGGTGAGATGAAGTCCAGCCATTCTCACTTGGGAGGAACATTCAAGGTGCACTTCTCCTAGGACAGATTTGTTTATTAGTCTGGAAATCCATGGTCTTTTTATATTCAGCACAATTCAAAATCATCAACTCTTGTTCTTTCTTCCTTATTCATTGTCCAGCTTTCATATGCGTATGAGATGATTGACCATAGCTGACACCACATTCACACCATGCTCGCACTGCAGCCGTTTCTGCACACAGTTTGCAGTTGGCCTGTGGGCACCCATGTTTCCATGCACTGGCAGCAAGGACCACTGCAGGGCCAGTGCTGTACTCCATACCACTCAGAAGAGCATGGCCAGCCCTACTTGTGCAATCACCGCTTCTTTTTCAAGAATGTAGTTGGTCACTACATTTGCCTCTTCCATGGTATTCCTTGGAATGTGAACTCTACAGAAGAAAATGACATTCCTACAAAGAAGCATGAAATGATGAATGCTAGAATTTGTTTAATAAATTTAAAGATTAGCCATGATTAAAATTATTTACTGAAAATTATATGCTTTACAAATATCTAAGACAATACAAAAAAGTACAAAGAAAAGCAAAAACATAAAATTTTCCTGAACTTCCAGAAATACAATTTTTATTTATAAATTAGATAGATAGAGGAAACAATTTTTAAATGAAATAATAGTGTATATAGGTAATAAACAAAATAATTAAATTTCATTTGTTTGTTATCTCACTATCCTTATGTTCTAATGTTAATCCATGCCCCCCCTCCAATTACCAGTAGGTTTTTGGTACTGGTAATATTTATGTCTGTATAGTATTTCACTGCAAAAATACAGCATGATTTTTTCTTTACTCTTTCTAATGGTGATGGGTATTTAGCTTAGTAAAAGTTGTTATTGCTAATAAAACCACTATGAACATTCTAATACAAGATTTTTCTCCCCAGACATCATCACTCAATTCTTTTATGTATATATCCAGGAGTGGAATTACTGGATCTTAGGTTTATGTATTAGCTTTAGAAGTTACTATTTTTTTTTTTTCCAAACTATTTTTTCCAGTTTATACTTGCAAACAAGCATTTTCAAAAGATATTGTGCCAAGGAATGTTCCCATTAGTTACATAAAATTTTAGTTTTTTCCACATGGGTATCAATACATATTATTATCTGTCATTTAAAATTTTACCTGATAGCATAGTGGCTTATGCATTTGACTGCTAACCAGAAGGCTGGCAGTTCAAACCCACCAGCCACTCCTTGGAAAGAAGGTGGGGCAATCTACTTCCATGGTGATACTGCCTCAGAAACCCAAGGAGGGGTCGCTATGAGTTGGGTCTGACTCGATGGCACATAACAACACAACAATGCGTACATCCAGACCAAACCAAACTCACTGTCATTGGGTCGATTCAGACTCATAGTAACCTCCATTGGGTTCTGAGGCTATAAATCTTTATGGAAGAAATAGCCTCATCTTTCTTCTGCAGAGCAGTTGGTGGGTTTGAACCACTGACCTTTTGCTTAGCAGCCAAATGCCTAAACAAGTACACCATCAGAGCTCTCTTAATAGGTCCATAAACTCACTGCCATCAAGTCAATCCCAGCTCATAGGGATTGCCATTGGTTTTCCAAAATTGTAAATTTTTACCAGCAGATTGCCTAATCTTCCTCCTATGGAACAGCTGGTGGGATTGAACCACTGACCTTTCGGTTAGCAGTCAAATGCCTTAACCACCATGCCCCCAGAGCTCTTACTTGATTTTAATTTGCATTTGATGATGACTGATAATGTTGTTCCCTTTTGAAGTGTTCACTGCCCATTTTAATTGTCTGTTTGGAAGGGACTGTTCAGGTCCTCTGACCCTTTTATTAATTACATTTTCCCTTTTTCATACCTTTTTGGAAAACAAATGTCATATTTTGTATATAGACTCTTTTTTAGATATGTATATTGCAGATAGATATCTTTTCTCAGCTGTCTTGAAAGTATTACTTAATAAACTAAAAATCTTAGTTTTAATGAAGTACGATTTATTAACATTTTTATTTTGTATTGTGTGCTTTTTGTATCCCATTTAAGAAATGTTCACCTCTCCTAAGGTTATGGGCATATCCTCTTGTATTTTGTTTTTCTGGAGATGTTATTCCTGGTGCTTCCATATGTAATTCTAGGATGCATTTAAAATTATTTAAAATTAAATAGAGTGCACAAGTTCTAATTCCATTTATATGAAGTTCAAAACAGGTAAAACTAATCCATAGTGAGAATTCAGAAGAGTGATTACTCTTGGGAAGTCTAGTTTTGTTGGAAGAGGAGATGAGGAAACCTCCTAGGACGCTTGAAATATTTTTTATTGTAATCTGTGTGTGGATATCTATATATTTTTTTTTCCTCACAATGATTACACTTTCCATAAGTTGTATATCAATTATACATGAAAAAGTCACTAAAACATGGACCTTTCATTTACTATGACCTTCACTATAAATGATTTCACTTGATTTTTCCTATGAAAACTTTAGAATCCTAACTTAGTCATATTCCTCCAAATTATGTAGATAATATATAACTTTATCAGCCTTTATGGGGGCTCAAACTTGTCTGAAGAAAAAAAAATAATTGCAATGAAACCTAACTATTCATATAACAGTAGGTAGAAGGGAAAGCCAACGTAGTTTCAAATAAATTCCAAATCATGGATTATACACACAAAAAAATTACACGAATCTCCTTTTTGAAGAATCCTAACTCCATTTTTTTCCCCATTAAGGTGGGGTTAATTAGTGACTAGGTAAAGTGAAATCTCCATTACTTAATATCCTCATTTTCTAAAACTTGATTAATTTGTTTTGAGTGGTAAAATATTTTATTGAATAAAATAATCCTTGCATGACTAAAAAAATACCTTAAATTTCATATTACTCAATAATTATAATATCTTATGAGCCTTTTGTTATACTTGTTTAGGTAACTTTTCAAATTTTGTTATATTATTAGACAGAGATCCAAGAACAAACAAATAACTCACACAACTCATAGGTTAACTGGTAACCTATGAGAACGTAATGAAGATACTGTTTGAAAATATAGGGAAAAGGAGAGTGCCAGGGCTAGTAAAGTTGTAAAGGATGTAGGCCCAATGGGCAAAAACACAGGGAGGAAGTGATAACTGGAAACTGGAAAGAGCCATGGCCTTGGTCAGAGGTGCATTGTCATTGCTAAACAGCTATACTCATAGTGTTACATCTAGTAAACACTTCCATTCTGTTTGCCCTAATATAGTGAGGAACACTGTATTTTAAAGATGATACAATGGTTTTTTGAAGTTAACTTTAATGTATCAAAATATCAAGGGTGGAGCCCAAAACTCCTTATTTGGGTAATCTGAATTAGAAATCTTTGGTATAAGAAAAATGTCTTTGGAAAACTTTGATTCTAAGATATTTTTAGTCCCATCATCTCACACATCATTTCCACGAATCCATTATTGTTATAAAAGTGTGATCACTTTACATGATTTTGGAATTTATGTATCTCTAATATGTTAGAGGTGCTCTGGTGGCATAGTGCCTAAGGCATTTGACTGCTAACCAGAAGGCTGGCGGTTCAAGCCCACCAGCCACTCCTTAGAAGGAATACCCTAAAATATATTTTGAGGCAAAAAGTATGTGTTTCTCAAGCAAATACATTTATTATACAGTTTTATAAAAATATAGAGATTCTAGTTAAATATTTTCAAACAAAATTATTTGTGAGACAGGATAAACCTGTTGTTTCAAGTTTTAAAAAAAGAAAATAAAATAGCAACAAATAAAAAGCTTTCCCAAATTATATAAATGAACTCTGGTGGCGTAATATCTAAGGCACTTGATTGCTAACCAGAAGGCTGGTGGTTCAAGCCTACCAGCCACTCCTCGGAAGGAAGATTGGGTAATCCACTTCCGTAGTGATACTGCCTTGGAAACCCCAGTAGGAGTCGCTAGGAATCGGATTGGTATGGTTCTTATATATTGTGAGACAGCATTTAAATTTTCAATATTGGTTGCTATTCTAATTTCAAAATCAGTCCCAAAATCTAATTTGTGTAACAGCATTAACTTGTTACTATCAAAAATACTCTTTTCTTCCTTATAAATAGAGAAATTATAACAATAACTCCATGTAAGAAAAAATTTAGACAAATGAAAGCTGTCAAATGATTTGAGTATAAGAGAAAACTTACATTTGAGTTCTATTTTGGTGGACTTTGAATATTTCTATTATTAATGACACAATTTAGCAATTTGTCATTTAAATATATGTCTTACTCTGTTATCAAACAATTAAGCACCATAAAATACTTTATCTTTCATTTAGTCCATTTCATAAAATAGCCATAATGTTCTTTCAAGTGAGGATTATGGGAAGTAACTGTTCTTAATTTTAAGATAAACATTTTCATCCTATGTGTAATTTATCAACCTATCAGGATCATTTTGTTCACTAGAGCATTCTCTTAAGTAAAATATACTCCTTAATTAAACAGAAATATAGCTTTCTCAGTGCTCTTTTGACCTTGTTAGTCAAAACACTTAATTTTGATTTTTAGAAATGTTTGTATAATTTTGAACTGACTAAGCATGCATTGATATTATAAAGTCCACAACAGCATTTAGGGGCATGTCCAGAGGAACTTCAAGAAAGATGGAATTCTGGTATTTTAATGCTAGCCTGTGTGACATATTGTCATGTATATAATATCTTTTTGTTCCAAAGGTAATTAATATTTCCCCCTTAACTCTCAGAACATTTATCTGTTTACTCAAAAATGGAAACAACTTCCAAATACTAGTTCTCCTAACTTTAAATGTAGAGAAATTCAGTCAATTGCATCCAAGGGTCTTTCTTGATTTGTAACTCTTGATTGTACAAATAAACTTAAATATAAAATTGATAACATCTCTGTTGTCACATTCCATTTCAGGTAAAGAATATTTGAGATTCACCAACAGTACAGTAATCTGAGAAGTGTACCAAAAAATAACCCAAATCGGTTTCTGTCCAGTCAAATCTGACTCATAGCAACCATATAGGATGGAGCAGCTCCACTCCATAAGGTTTTCAAGGCTGTAATCTTTAAGGAAGCTAACTGCCACAGCTTTCTTCCATGGATTTGCTGGTGGATTTGAACCACTGACCCTATGGTTAGCAGCTGAGGGCTTTAACCATTGAACCACTAGGTTTTCTCCTAAGAAGTATAACTAAAAACCAAACCAAACTCACTGCCATCTAGTTGATTCCAACTCATAGTGACCCCCATTGGGTTTCCAAGGTGGTAAATATTTACAGAACTAGACTACCCCATGTTCCTTCTGTGGAGTGGCTGGTGGGTTTGAAGCTCCAACCTTCTGGTTAGCAGTCAAATACATTATTCACTGTGCTACCAGAGCCCCTGTCTAAGAAGTATGAAAAAAATGTAGTAACTTTTAACTTAAAAATTCATTTAAATATATTAACTTTCATATAAATATGTTTTTGTTTTGTTTTTTTGCTTTATTTCTTTTGTTTGTTTACTTTCATTTCTATTTTCCTACTTTTCTATCTTGTTGGGATTTGGGTTTTACATTAAAACCTTATTTGCTGAATTTTTTTTAATAGAAGTGTTTTCTTTTGTTATAACTTGTAAATGTGCTGTGGTTTAGTTTGCCACATAGGGTATAATTAATTTTTTATTTAATTTATCACAATACTACAACATGAACAAGAAAATATTCATATCTTTATTTTAAATTTGAGAAAACTAGAACTCACAGAAATTTAGGGTCATGAAGTTAAAGTAGAGTTAAATTATATCTGAAACCCAAGACTTGTAGCCAGGTTTAGTTGACTCTAACAAGATCGAGTATATTACTTAACTTTTTCTTCTTTCAATTTTCTTCAACTTAACTTACTATGATAAAGGGCTGTGGTAAGTTAAAGAGTTGTATGAAATGGATTGGAATTTAAAGAAAGAGAATAAATGTGTAAGATTACACATTATAAGACTATCACTAACCTGTAAGAAAGCTGTTTTAACAGAGTGTTGTGATGGAAACCACATTTCATGAGTTAACTATGGAGATGTAAAGGCATTGAAGCAGAAGGTGAGGAATATTGTTTGCAGATGTTTGGACTTTGTGTTGGGAGAAGGTGGTGAAAGAATGAACTAATAAATGTACAGTAAGAGAGCAACACACAAATGAAGTGGTATTTGA
>NW_006921976.1:2531460-2549560 GCF_000298275.1 Orycteropus afer afer | reverse complement strand
CTCGGAAACCCAAGGAGGGGTCGCTATGAGTTGGGTTTGACTCGACGGCCCATAACAACAACAACAACAACAACAACATGTAAGAATAAAAATGTAGAAGAGATTGATAATTAAAAAAAAAAAAAAAATTGAGAGCCTAAGAAAACAAGTAGAGGGACTATCCTAAGGAAAGAAAGAAAAAAAATCCTCAAATATTCAAATAAGTAAAAGTGAAATAAGAATATTTACCAGTAAGAACAAAATTTGAAGGTCTTTATTTTAGAAAACATTCATCTCTTAACAAGTAACAGCACCTTCCTTTTCTCTATCATTTTTGTATTTTAAGTAGATAAACTATTTTTGGTGAATGTGATAGTGTCCATAAAGATAAAATAAAATTTTGCAAGCAAATGGTAAATACTGACCATTTATGCCGCTCCTGTTGTTAGGTGCCATCGGTCAGTTCTGACTCATAGCGACCCTATATATAACAGAGTGAAACACTGCTCAGTCCTGTGCCAGCCTCACAACTGTTGCTGTGCTTGAGCCCATCATTGCAGCCATTGTGGAAATCCATCTTATTGAAGAGGGTCTTCCCCCTTTTTGCTGACCTTGTGCTTTACCAACCATGATACCTTTCTCCAGAAACTAGTCTCATTTGATAACATATTCTCCCTGGAACAGAGTCCAGGCGGCTTCCAAATGCACAACTTCCAATATTCCTCACCCAGTGTCTCCAGTTGATTTTAACTCATGGCAACTTTATGTATAACAGAATGAAACATTGCCTAGTCCAGTGCTATCTTTATGATCACTGGTGTGTTAAGTCCACTCTTGTGGCTGTTCTGTCAGTTCATCTCATTAAGAATTCCCTTCACTTTCTCTAACTCTGTGTATTGCCAAACACCATGCCCTTGTACAGCAATAAGTTTTTCCTGATATCATGTCCAAAGTATGCAAGCATATTCTCACCATCATGTCTAATGACTGTCAAAAGAGCCATGGACAGTATTAAGTTCTCCTGCCAATTGTGTATGACAATGAACAAGAAATGTTTCTAACCAGGGAAGTTCACTTGAGCCTTGGCATTTAAAATTTTTAATAGGGCCCTGTTATACAAACATGGTTGACTGCTAACATGGCTGGCCTCAGTTTCCAAACATTACAAAAGTTGAACTGATATCTTGTGACCCAAAGTCTCCCAGAAAAAAATCAAATGGTAAGACCCTCTGGTATGGCCCCCCCCCCAAAAAAAAAAATCAAACTCATTGCCATCCAGTCAATTCAGACTTGTAGCAACCCCTACTGGATTTCTGAGATGGTAAATTTTTACAGAAGTAGATTGGCCCATCTTCCTTCCATAGAGTGGCTGGTGGGTTTGCATTTCCGACTTCTGGTTGGCCTTAAGCACTGCACCATCAGAGTTCCTTTGGCATGGCCCCCAAACCCCAGAAAATCAGATACTTACTTATGCAAATAAGAGCATATTATAGTGATAAAAGTAAGCTCTTGGTAAAAAGTACTTTCTTACTGTCAGAGTTGCCTAATAGCAGCAATACATTTGTGAGATAGAGAGTTGCTGATACCTCTTTGGAAAACTTTCCCCAATTCTACATTGGAAATGATGTTCAAATTTACTAGATGACGGCTTGAGGAACTTGCTCCACACTTTGATCCTCTGAAGATGAAAACTTACAGTATAGATTATATATTGCTTCTTTAAGTATCTTGTTTTTAGTTTCCATGTATATTTCTTCAAAGATACATATCAATCAGTGAAGGAATTTTGTTGTTGTTGTTGTTATGTGCCATCGAATTGGACCTGACTCATAGCGACCCCTCATTGGGTTTCTGAGGCAGTATCACTACAGAAGTAGATTGCCCAACCTTCCTTCTGAGGAGTGGCTGGTAGGTTTGAACCACCAGCTTTCTGGTTAGCAGTCAAGTGCCTTAAGCACTATGCTACCAGAGCTCTGGAAGGAATTTTAAGCACAATATATATTTAATAATAATATTAACTAAATACAGACCAATGTTGACAGTATTATCTGAGAGTGGAAATCATTAAGTCTTCCAACATTTGAGCCACTTTGAAAGGGTTGTGAATAATATATCACAGCTTATAACTTACTGAGACACTGTTAGAAATCATTTTCAGTCTTTCTGTCTTTATTTAATATGCTGTTGTTGTTGACAAGTGCAATGAGTTAGTTACTACTCATAGTGACCTTATCTACAATAGAATGAAGCACTTCCTGGTCCCATGCCATCTTCACAGTTGTTGCTATGTTTGAGCCCATTGTTCAGGTACTGTGTCAGTCCATCTTTTTGAATGTCTTTCTCTTTTTTTTCCTGACCCTCTACTTTGTTGTTGTTGTTGTTATGTGCCGTCAAGTCAAGACCCGACTCACAGCGACCCCTCCTTGGGTTTCCGAGGCAGTATCACTACAGAAGTAGATTGCCCCATCTTCCTTCCGAGGAGTGGCTGGTGGGTTTGAACTGCCAGCCTTCTGGTTAACAGTCAAGTGTCTTAGCCACTACGCTACCAGAGACCCTCTACTTTAGCAAGCATGATATCCTTCTCCAGGGAATGGTCCCTCCTAATAACATGTCCAGATTTCAAGACTCATCATCTTTGCTTCTAAGGAGCTTTCTGGCTATACTTCTGCCAACATGGATTTGTCCATTCTTCTGACAGTCCATGACATATTCATATTCTCCAATACCATAGTTCAAAGGCATCAATTCTTTTTCGGTCTTCCTTATTAGTTGTCCAGCTTTTGCATGCATAGGAGGTGATTGAAAATACCATGTCTTTGGTGAGGCATACCCTAGTTCTCAAAGTGATATCTTTGCTTTTGAACATTTTAAAGAGGCCTTTTGCAGTAAATTTGGCTAATGCAAGACCTCATTTAATTTATTTGCTGCTGTTTCATGGTCATTGATTTTGGATCAGAGTGAAATGAAATCCTTGGCAAATTATTTTCTCCATTTATCGTGATGTTGCTTATTGGTCCAATTGTAGGAATTTCTGCATTCTTTAGATTGGGGTATAATCCATACCAAAGGCTGTGGTCTTTGATCTTCATCAGTAAGTGCTTCAAGTACTCTTTCCTTTCACTTGAGAATCCTGCTGGTATTTGAAATGTCTGTAGCATAGATCCCAGCATCACAGCAACACACAAGCTACCACTGTATGACAAACTGACAGACAAGGGGTGGAGCCACAACATAATAGGAAAATAGATAATTATTTTACTTTAGTATGTTTAAATTTTATTGACTTGTACCCTCTTCTGAAATAATTTCAGATTCATACAAAAGTTTAAACATTGCAGAGAAAGTTCTTGTATACTCCTCACCTAAGTCTCTCTGAAACCTCGAACTTAACCTGAATATAATAGCAGAGATTTTATTTGAAGGTTTTTTTTTTTTTGTTTTTTTTTTCCCCCAGTACCATTAATAGTTAATGTCCTTTTTCTAGTCTAGGATACAATGTAGTATCTCTTATTGAATTTACATGTGATGGTGTGTGTTGTGTGTGTGTGTGTGTGTGTGTGTTTAAATCTTTCATGCCTTGTCTTGTCTTTATTCATTTTGATATTTTTACTCATAGATAAAACCCCCATTAAACCAATGGTTTAGGCAAAGTAAACATTTAGACTTTCTCTTACGGTTCTCACCTTCTAAATGACCCAACTGAACTCTTGTTGCTATTTTAAAGAATTGAGAACTTTGGCATAAGTGACGTGTAGTTGGAAATTATCATACACGGCTTATAGACTCAGCACACACATGCATCATAAAGGGTAGACAAGAGTATAGGGGAATACTCTCTGGCAGAAATGTCAGCAAGATGTACTTCCCCTTTCTTGTCACCATCCTGTACAGAGGCTGCTGAGCTTGATAAACCTGGGCTTCAGGAGAGGGGCAGTGTTGGAGTGGCATTGGGAAAGAAACTGGAAACTGATTGGGATATTCATTCATGCTTATGAGAATGATTTTATTAGAAAAGTGTAATGAGAGGAGCTAAGTCAGTTTAAAAAAATAATAAGGCAAACCTAAACTGCCAACATCATCTAGAAACTTAGAGTTCTTTCTAGAAAGGTAATTTAAAGTGATGGACATGTTTCCTGCCAGGCTCCAAAATGGAGAAAGTAGAACACCACTGTAAGTGCAGTTACCAGGGACATCTGGGAGACAAAAGGCTTGTTTCTCCTCCTTTGCCCAAAGGCACAAAGTTAGACAATGGCAGAACTGAGACTGAGTCCAGGCATGATGGGTATCGTCTCTGTGTCCTCAATACTATACTTTTTGCTTTGATGCAATCATATATACCCTTGAAGGGTGGTTTGAGAATGCTTTTTATTTTTTGCTTTGTTTATATGTCATTCCTATGAAGATATATATATATATGCAAGTTGACATCTTGTTAGTTTACACATTCAAATGCTTATCAAGGTATGTAAACATTAGCATATCTTATTTTGATTGACTGTTTTTCTTAATTCAGAAGTGAGATTCTTTGTTTTTATTTCTGTGATATAACAATAACCAGCTGATTCTCTTAACTCTGTCAGACATCCAGTTAATCAACCAATATTTAATCATTTTAGCAAATAAGCAAATCTAATGCTTAATTTAGAACTCACTAAAAGTTTTGATATTCTGCATCTTACTCTTTTAATCAGATATTTTCAAAAAGTAAAATTAAAAAATAAGCTCCATAGAACATTTGCATTTATCCTTAGCCTTTTCAATGTTAATTTTCAATTTGCTCTTTTCTTCCTGAAATAATGTAAAATAGAAAAAAACAGGCAAAGGCAGTAAGAAAAGCCTCAGAAAGCAAAGAAAACTCCCTATTCTTTAAGATTATACAACTTCCTCCTTTTATTCCTAGAATAAAAAGAAGGAAGTTAATATTTTATCTGGTAAATTTTTACAATATTTAAACCTAAAATCCATTGCTGATGACTTGATTCCCAAACATAGCGACCCTGTAGGACATAGTAGAACTGCTCTATAGGGTTTCCAAGGCTGTAATCGTTAGGAAAGAAGACTGCCATATCTTTCTCCTGCAGCAAAATTGGTGGGTGGTTTGAAGCCACCAGCTGCTCTGCAGGAGATAAAGTTCTTACAAAATTATAAAAACAATTTTGAAGAATTCTAATATTAGTGTTAATAATGTATAGTGCTAATTATAAAAAAAAAATCTAGTGGGTTATAATGTAGAAAAATATAAAGGGTAAGCTGATATCTGAAGAATGGAAACTGCCACCTTAGATTTGCTTAGAAAATAAGTTTTGTTTTGTTCCACAATGTTTCTATCATTTTTTGGTCTATAACTCTTTTTATATTTATTGAAAGCAACCAATACCATTAAAACACCTAGAGAATTGTTCTTCAAAAGTGTTACTTTTGGAGAAATGAGTTAGTATTAACATCCTATCATTTACTCAGAAGAACAGATACTTCAAATAATTGAACTTTTTCTTAATAAATTTTCAAAACTGTAGGTCTTATTTCATGTTCTTGAAAATGGTGGCTTGATGTATGTGTGAAACTGATCATTCTTATTTCTAATACAGAATATCAATTGTCCAAAGTATCTCTGATATTATATGTAAGAGTCAGAACATTTTCTTTCAGATACACTAAATAAAATCTGTTTTTTTGTTTAGTTTATGTATTAAAGTCAACATATTGATTAAAAGTGAATATTAATGAAAATACATTAAATGTAAGACAAAGGCCTTTATTTTCAAATATTTTAATGTATGTTGTATTTATGTACAATTTGAATGTTTAAAAATAAGGTATTTTTATCTTCTATAGATGGAAATTCAGGCATGATTAATTAAGTTCTTACCCAAATTCAATTATACCTGTTTCATTCTATAATAGTATTATTGTTAGGTCTAAGACTTGTTAATTCACTTTATAATTTATGATGGGGGAAAGGGCTAGAGTCAAATATAATTTTTAAAGTGGATTTCTTTTCCAGGTTAAGAGTAAAAGAAGAAATTCCATTTTCCATCCTTTTCCCTGATAGTTCATATAATTCAAGATTAGAACACCTGGAGCAGTCCTACCTTTTTTTTTTTTGAAACTTTTATTGTGGTGATAACATATATAAGACATTCGCCGACATAACATCTTCCACATTTGTAGCTCAGGGACTTTGAGGACATCTTTCATGTTGTGCCACCATTATTGCTGTCCTTTCCAAAGTATTCCACCACCATTAGCATAAACTCAATGCTCCACAAATAAAAGCTTCCCCTTTCCCCCTCCATCCTAACCCTGGTAACCACTAATAATCTTTGGCATCTATGTCTATATCTATAGATATAGATATATCCTTCCCCACAACTGTCTAGGAATTTTCCCTCCCCTCCCTTCCCTGGTAATCAACAAAGAAAGTTTCCTTCCATGTATAAGCATTTCCTTGCCTTTTACAATAGTGTAATAATACAATATTTTTCTTCTGTAATTGACTTATTTCACTCAGCATAATGTCCTCCAAGTTCATACATGTTATGCAGCATTTTGCAGATTCTACATTATTCTTTAGGATTGCATACTATTCCATTGTGTGTATGTACCATAATTTGGTTATCCATTCCTCACTTGATGGACACTTAGGTTGTTTTCATCTCTTGCTATTCTGAATAGTGCTGTGATGAACATGATATCTGTTCATGTCCTGCCTCTCACTTATTTAGGATATATGCCAAGTAATAGGATTTCTGGGTCAAATGATATTTCTATTTCCAACATTTTAAGAAATCACCAAATTGATTTTCACAACAGTTGTAACAGTTTACAGTGCCACTAACAGTGTATAAGAGTCTCAGTCTCACCATATCCTCACCAGATTTGTTATTTTCTATCTTGTTGAACTTTGGTGTTAATGCTGAGGTGAGATGGTATCTCATGGTTGTTTTGATTTGAATTCTGTAGTGGCTAATGATCACAAACATTTCTTCAGGTGTTTGTTGGATGCCTGAATATCTTCTTTGGTGAAGTGTGTTCATATCTTCTGCCTTTAAAGAAAAAAAACTGGATTGTTTCTCTTTTTGATGTTGAAGTGTTGGAGTTTTCTATAAAGTTTAAAGATAAGTCCTCTGTTTGATATGTCATTGCCAAATATTTTTCCCACTCTGTAGGTTCTCTCTCTCTCTCTTTTTTTTTTTTAATTGTGATTTGGGTGAAAATTCACAGAGCAAATACACTTTCCATACAGCAGTTCACATACACTTTGTCTCATGACATTGACCACAATTCAGCACAATGCAACATCTCCCCTTCCACTTCCTCCGGATACTTACCTCTTCCCTGTGTCCATCTCTCCATGCACTTCTAATCCCTTAGCTGTCTCCCTGTGCCTGAGCAGCCCTTCTTTCTTTCATGCTTATTCTCTCCAAGGAGTGTATCTACCTCAGGTAAATGCTCAATTGATACGCCTGTCTATTGTTTGGCTGGAAGCCACAGGTGTGCGTTCAATTCCAGACCTGAAGGGCAGCTAGGGACCATAGTCTTAGTGGTTCCACCAGGCTCCCTCGGGCCGGCAAACCTGTTCCCTGCTTCCCCCCCTCCCAAATGATTTTGAGTTTTGCTCCATGTTGTTCTGCCTGTGTAAGTTCTCTTTTTACTCTTTTGAAGAAGTCTTTTGATTCATGTAAGAATTTAATATTTAGAAGGTCCCAACCATGAGGTTAATCTTGTGCTGTCTATGCATGGTGGGTTATACTTAATAGTCTATTTATAGCATAAAGTAGGGCCCCTAAGTTCGTCCCTATTTTTTCCTTGATGAACTTTATACTTTTAAGTTTCTCCTTTAAGTCTTTGATCCATTTGGAGTTAGTTTTTGTGTATGGTGTGGGGTATGGATCTTATTTCATTTTTCTACAAATGAATGTCCAGTTTTGATGCAGCATTTGTGAAAGAGACTATCTGTTCCCCATTGAGTAGATGTTGGTTGGCCCTTTGTCACAGAATAATACACCATAGATAAATGGATCTATTTCTGGGTTCTCAATTCTGTTCCATTGGTTTATACGTCTGTTGTTGTACCAATACCAGGCTGTTTTGACTACTGTGTTTGTATAGCAGATTTTGAGATCTGAGAGTGTGAGACTTCTTACTTTATTCTTCAGTAGTGCTTTGTTTATCTGAGATCTCTTTCCTCTCCTTATAAAAATGTTGTTGTTGTTGTTATGTGCCGTCGAGTCAGCCCTGACTCATAGCGACCCCTCCTTGGGTTTCCGAGGCAGTACCACTACGGAAGTAGGATTGCCCAACCTTCCTTCCGAGGAGTGGCTGATGGGTTTGAACCGCCAGCCCTCTGGTGAACAGTCAAGTGCCTTAGCCACTATGCTACCAGAGCTCCCAGTGACCTGTTTTTCCATTTCCTTAAAGAATGTTGACGGAATCTGGATCAGTACTGCATTGTATATATAGATTGCTTTAGATAATATTGACATTTTCATAATGTACAATCTTCCTATCCATGAACATGATATGCTTTTCAATTTCTATAGATCTCTTGTAGTTTCTTGAAGTAGTGTTTTGTGGTTTTTATTATATAGGTCTTTTGTGTTCCTGGTAAGATTTATTCCCAATTACTCTGTATTTTGGTAGCTATTTTAAACAGTATTGGTTTCCTTATATCCTTTTCAGGGACTTCTTTGCTGATGTAGAGGAATCCAACTGATTTTGTATGCTGACATTGTATCCTGCCACTATGCTAGATCTTTCAAAAAGTCCCAGTAGTTTTCTTGCTGAGTCTCTTGGGTTTACTATGTATAGGATCATATTACCTGCAGAGTGGCATAGATTTACTTCTTCCTTACCAATTTGTATGCCTTTGATTTCCCTTTCTTACCTTATTGCTCTTGCTAGGACGTCCAATAAAATTTTGAATATGCTTGGAGATAGTGGATTTCCTTGTATGGTTCTTATTCACAAAGGCAATGATATCAGTCCCTCTCCATTGAGAATAATGTTGGCTGTTGGTTTTGCATATATGCCCTTTATTATGTTGAGGAAATTCCTTTCTGTTCTTATTTTTCTGAGTTTTTTTTTTAACAGGAATGTGTGTTGAATTTTATCAAATGTGTTTGCTGCATCTATTGATATTATCATGTGATTCTTTTCCTTTATTTTAGTTATGTTATGGATGACATTGTTTGTCTTTCTGATGTTGAACCATGTGACTGGTTATGTTGATTGTTTTTCTAATGTTGAACCATCCTTGCATACGTGGTATGAACCCCATTTGGACCTGGTGTATTATTTTTTGATATGTTATGGAGTGTACTGGCTAGGAATTTGTTGAAGATTTTTGTATCTATATTCATGAGGAATATTGGTCTCTGATTTTCATTTCAAGTGGTGTCTTTGCCTGCTTTTTGTATCAGGGTTATGCTTACTTCATAAAATAATTTGGGGCAGATTTCTTCCTTTTCTATATTCTGGAATATTCTGAGTAGGATTGGTGTCAATTCTTCTGTGAATGACTGGTAGAATTCTCCAGGGAAACCATCTGGGCCAGAACTTTTTGGGTTGAATTTTTTTTTTTTTTTAATTATTTCATTTACCTATCTAACAGTGTTACTTCCCCTCCCCTCCCACCTCTGGTATCCAACAAAGAAAATTTCCTTCCATATATAACTTTCTTTAACTTAAAAGTTAACTTTCCTTAACTTTTTACACTGACGGATTAATACAATATTTGTCCTTCTCTGATTGACTTATTTACTTAGCAAAATGCCCTCTAAGTTCATCCACATTATGCAGTGTTTTGCAGACTCTGCATTATTCTTTAAGGTTGCATAGTATTCTATTGTGTATATGTACCATAATTTGGTTATCCATTCTTCTGTTGATGGACAGCTAAGTTGTTTCTATCTCTTTGCTATTATAAATAGTGCTGTGATGAACATAGGTGTGCATATGTCTGTTCTTGTCCTGACTCTCATTTCTTTAGGATATATACCTAATAATGGAATGGTTGGGTCAAATTGTATTTCCAATTCCAACTTTTTAAGCAATCACCATACAGCTTTCTACAGTGATTGTATCTTTGACAGTCCCACAAGCAGTGTATGAGAGTCCCAATCTCTCTGCATCCTCACCAACATTTGTTATTTTCTTTCATGTTGAAAGTTGCTACTAATACTGGAGCAATATGGTTTGTCATCGTTGTTTTGATTTGCATCTCTCTAATGGCTAATGATAGTGAGCATTTCTTCATATGTTTGTTGGCGACCTGAATATCCTCTTTAGTGAAGGTCTGTTCATGTCTTCTGCCCATTTTTTATTTGGATTGTCTTTTTGTTGTTGAGGTGTTGGAATTTTCTATAAATTCTAGAGATAAGTTCCTTGTCAGATATATCATTGTCAAATATTTTTTTCCCATCTGTATATTCTCTTTTGACTCTTTCGGAGAAGTCTTTGGAAGGACATAAAAAATTAATTTTTAGAAGGTCTCATTCATCTAGTTTATCTTCTGCTGTTTGTGCATTTTGAGTTATGATGGATAGTCTATTTTTGCCATATATTAGGGCCCCTAACTTTGTCCCTAGTTATTCCTTGAGGAACTTTATAGTTTTAGGTTTCACAATTAAGCCTTTTATCCATCTAATCTGGAGTTATTTTTTTGTATGGTGTAAGGTACAGATCATGTTTCATTTTTCTGCAAATGGATATCCACTTTTGCCAGCACCATTTATTAAAAAAAAAAAAATTATCTTCCACACTTAATGGATTTTGGACCTTTGTCAAAGATCAGCTGACCATAGGTCGATGGATCTATTTCTGGGTTCTCAATTCTATTCCAATGGTCTATGTGTCTGTCATTATACCAATACCAGGCAGCTTTGACTACTGTGGCTGTATAGAAAGTTTTAAGATCTGACAGTGTGAGACCTCCTACTTTGTTCTTCTTCTTCAATAAAATAAATTGAAGTAAATTCAATAAGTAAAGAAGTGTTTTACTTCTCTGAGGTCTCTTTCCTTTCCATATAAAAATAGTGATCCGTTTTTCCATATCCTTAAAGAATGTTGATGGGATCTGGATTAGGATAGCATTGAATGTATAGGTTGCTCTGGGTAGAATTGATATTTTCACAGTGTTCAATCTTCCTATCCATGATCATAGTATGTTCTTCCACCTATGTAGATCTCTTATGATTTCTTGAAATCGTGTTTTCTAGTTTTCTTTGTACAGATCTTTTGTGTTCCTGGTAAGATTTATTCCCAAGCATTTTATTTTTATAGTAACTATTGTAAATGGTATTGATTTCCTTATTTCTTTTCCAGCAATCTCTTTGCTGCTGTAGAGGAATCCAACTGATTTTTGGATGTTGGTCTTCTATCCTGCCACCATGCTAGATCTCTCAATTAGTTCCAGTAGATTTTTTTACTAAGTCTCTTGGGTTTTCTAGTTATAGGATCATATCATCAGGAAATAGGGTTAGTTTGACTTCTTCCTTATCAATTTGGATTCCTTTGATTTCCCTTTCTTGCCTTATTGTCCTGGATAGAACTCCCAATACAATGTTGAATAGAAGTAGTGATAGAGGGAATCCTTGTCTGCTTCCTGATTGCAAGGGGAATGGTTTGAGTCTCTCTCCATTGAGAATATGTTGACTGTTGGTTTTGCATAAATGCCCTTTATTATGTTGAGGAATGTCCTTTATATTCTGATTTCTCTGAGAGTTTTTAGCAGGAATGGGTTTTGGATTTTATCAAATGCCTTTTCTGCATCAATTTATATGATTATGTGGTTCTTTTCCTTTGTTTTATTTATATGGTGGATGATGTTGATTGTTTCTCTAATGTTGAGCTATCCTTGCATACCTGATGTGGACCCCATTTGGTCATAATAAATTATTTTCTTGATATGTTGTTGAAGTCTACTGGCTAGGATTTTGTTGAAGATTTTTGCATATCTATACATGAGGGATGTTGGTCTCTAGTTTTCCTTTTGTGTGCTGGCATTGCCTGGTTTTTGTATCAAGGTTATGCTTGCTTCATAAAACAAATTAGGGAGGATTCCATCCTTCTTTATGTTTTGGAATGGTTTAATTAGCATTGTTGCCAGTTCTTCTCTGAGTGTTTGATAGAATTCTTTGGTGAAAATGTCTGGGCCAGGACTTTTATTTTTTGCTATATATTTTTTTTTTTTAATGACCTGTTCTATTTCTTCTTTTGTTATGGATCTGTTCAATTTTTCCACATCAGTCTGTGTTAGTTTAGGTAAGTGGTGTGTTTCTAGAAATCAGTCAATTTCTTCTAGATTTTTAAATTTGTTGGAGTACAGTTCTTCATAGTATCCGGATGTTATCCTTTTGATTTCAGTTGGTTCTGTTGTGATGTCACCCATTTCACTTCTTATTTATGTTATTTGTATTCTCTCCCTCTTTTCCTTCATTAAATTTGCCAGTGGTTTGTCAATTTTATTAATCTTTTCAATAAACCACTTCCAGTCTTATTGATTTTTTCTATTTTCTATTTCATTGATCTCTGCTTGAATCTTTATTATTTCCTTTCTTCTGATGACTGTTTTTTTTTTTTTTTTTTTTTGGTCTGGTGACTGTAGGCTTTTCTTTCTATTCTTTTTCTAATTTTTGGAAATGATGCTGATTTTGGCTCTTCTTTTTTGATGTGTGCATTTATTGCTTTAAATTGGCCTCATATCACTGCTGTGGTTGTGTTCCAAAGATGTTGGTATTTTGTGTTTTCATTCTTGTTTGATTCAAGAAAATTTTTTATTTCATTTTTTATTTCTTCTATTACCCAGTTGTTCTTAAGGAGGATGCTGTTCACTTTTCATGTGTTTACTCTTTTTCAGTTAATCTTCCTATTGTTGATTTCTAATTTGATAGCATCGTGATCTGAGAAAATGCTTTGCAATGTTTCAGTGTTTTTAAATTTATTAAGGCTTGCTTTATGGCCTAATATATGGTCTATCATGGAGAATGTTCCATGTGCATTGGAACAGAGCATATGTTGTTCTGTTATTGGCTGAATTGCTCTGTAGATGTCTGTAAGTTCAAGCTGGTGGATTGTGTCATTTAGTTCTTTTGCGTCTTTGTTGAGTTTCTTTCCAGTTTTTCTAGCTTTCATTGAAAGTGGTGTATTAAAGTCTACCACAATGGGTAGGAGTCATCTATTTGCCTTTTCAACTCTTTTAAAGTCGATTTATGTATTTTGTTGCTCTTTCATTGAGTCCATAGATATTTATTATGGTTGTATCTTCTTGTTCAATTGTTACTTTAAACATTATAATCATTATATAATATCTTTCCTTGTCTTGTATGGTGGTTTTTGTCTTAAAGTCAATTTGATCAGAAATGAATATTGCCATTCCTGCTCATTTTGCTTGCCATGTGCTTGATATATCTTTTACCAACTTTTGATTTTTAGCCTACATTTTTCTTTGTCTCTAAAGTGTGTCTCTTTAAGACAGCATATTGATGGGTTATGTTTTCTTATCCATTCTGCAACCCCTTTCTCTTGAGTGGTGCACTTAATTCAGTGGTGCATTTAACTCATTGTAATTATTGAAAAATATGAATTATTTGCTGTCATTTTGTTATGTGTTTTTTCATGGTGTTTCTGGTTCTTTGTTCCATGTAATTTTCTGTGCTGAGCTCATTATGTTTATGAATCATGTTATCATTTCTTTGTTGCTGTTGTTTTAGTATTTGCTAAATATTTGTGCTTGTCCTCTTTTTTATTGTGATGTGAAGATTTATCATTTTTCTTTTAGATTACCTATTATTTATAATTTTCTCCCCAAGTTTAGAACAGTCCATTGTATCTTGCAACTTTCTTGACTTCCTCACTATTTAGAAGTTTTGTAACTATACTATTTTTCCCTCTTTTTGGTTTGTACTTGTCCTCATTTGCCAATTAATGTCTCTGATTCCCTGTTTACAATATTGTAAGCTTATTTTACATGGATATGTCCATACCTGTGTTGGTTTCTGGGTTATGTCATCTTCTGTAGTAATGGCAAGTTGTTGTTTGCTATTATTGGTTCTCTGTTCAAAGGACTCCCTTTAGCATCACTTATAAGGTTGGTCTGGTTTAATAAATTTCCTTAATTTCTGCTTATCTGGAAATCTCCTAATTTCATCATGATATTTGAGGGATAATTTTGCTAGATATATAATTCTTGGTTGGAATTTTTTTTTTTTTTTTTTTTCTTTCACATCTTTTTATATACCATCCCACTTGCATGGTTTCTGCTGAGAAATCAAAGCTTATCCTTACTGGTTGTCCTTTATAAGTAACCTTTTGTTTTTCCTGTGCTGCTTTCAGGATTGTTTACTTGCCTTTGGTTTTGATGAGTTTGATGATGATACATCTTGGTGATTTTCTTTTGGAGTCTATCCTGTTTGGGGTTTGTTGGACTTTCTCAATGGGTATATTCTAATCTTTCATGGTTGATATATATTTTTATGACCTAGTCAATTTCTTCTTTTGTTATGAGTCTGTTCAAATTTTCTACCTCATCTGTGTTAACATAGGTAAGTAGTGTATTTCTAGAAATATTTCTATTTTTTCTAGGTTTGCAAATTTGTTGGAGTACAGTTCTTCATAGTATTCTGACATTATTTTTATTTCCATTGATTCCTTTGTGATGTCACCCTTTTCATTTCTTCTTTTATTTGCATCATCTCTTTCTTTTTTTTTGTTAAATTTGGCATTGATTTGTTGATATTATTAATCTTTTCAAGGAACCAACTTCTATTCTTGTTGATATTTTCTATTGTTTTTCTATTTTATTTTGTTTATTTCTGCTTGATTCCTTATTACTTCTTTTTTTCTGGAGAGTGTACTTTTTTTTTTTTTTTCCTGTTCTTTTTTCTAATTGTTAGATATATGGGGTTAAGATGTTGATTTTGGCTCTTTCTTCTTTTTTGATGTGTACATCTTTTGCTATAAATTGCCCTCTGATGACTGCTTTCCTGTGTCCCAAAGATTTTGGTAAGTTGTCTTTTCATTGTCATATGATTCAAGGATTTTTTTTTTTTTATTTCATTTTTTATACTTTCTATTACTTGGTTTGAAGAGCATGTCATTCAGTCGTGTAAATTTGTTGCTCTTTCTGCATTGGTCTTCCCAGTGTTGATTATAAATTTTATCACATTGTGATCTGAGAAGATGTTTTGCAGTATTTCAGTGTTTTTAAAAATTTGTAGAGGCTTGCTTTGTGCTCTAACATATAGTCTATCATGGAGAATGTTCCATGTGTGCTGGAAAAGAATTTATTTTGTTTTGTTGTTGGGTGAAGTGCTCTGTAGATGTCTGTAAGGTCAAGTAGGTCGATCATATTGTTTAGTACTTCTGCATCTTTGTTGAGTTTCTTTGTAGTTGTTCTATCATTCATTGAAAGTGGTGCAACTTTCCTTCTCTTGACTGGTGGATTTAATCAATATACATTCAGTGTAATTATGAACAAGTATGAATTTATTGATGTCATTTTGTTATGTTTTTTCATGGTGTTGCTGATTTCTATGTTCCATATAAAGTTCTGTGCTGGGCTCATTTTGTTTATGTATCATATTAACATCTCCTTCATTGTTACTGCTTTAGGATTTTCTAAATATTTGTGATTGTCCTCTTTTTTATTTTGATGTAAAGGCTTCTTATTTTTCTTTGAGTTTACCCTGTGATGCATTATTTACTTCCCAAGTTTAAAAGTATTTCATCTCTTAAATTCAACACCATTTAGAAGTCCTATAACTACACTATTTAGTCCCTCTGTATTGTTTGTAGTTGTCCTCATTGACCATTTTATGTCTCTGGTTCCTAGTCTAGTAAGCTTGCAAGCTTACTTTACTTTGAGTGGTTCTATAACTTGGTTGGTCTGGGTCATTATGATTTTAAATTACCATTTGTTGTTGAATTGTTGAGAGTTGTTGAGCCAGGAAAGGAAGGGAATAATAGAGGCCTTGGGGATGTCTGGAGTGGCAGAATATCCAGGTAAAAAGAGTGAGAGGCAAGGGTAGGCCCCAAGCTCCCTAGAGCCAGGAAAGGGAGGAAGCAGGAGTGGCCTCATGGAGCTCAGGAGTGGCAAGATATCCAGGTAAAAGTGGTGGGAGGCAAGGCAGGCCCCAAGACCCCTAGAGCCAGCAAGGGAGGGGCTAGTAGCAGCCAGGGACAGTAGAATGGCAAGTTTCAGATAGGAATTTGGTAAGAGGAGGTTGCAGAAATTTCCAACAGCTAAGCGAGACAAACTTCTCTGTCAGGTTGTCAGTTTGTCATTCTGTGAGGCTTGTACATTGCTGTGAGGCTGGAGTCTGTGCCACTGTTTTTCAGGTGGCAGCAGAGTCACACATGGTACACAGTTTTCAACGCAGCTTACAAACTAAAATAGACTAGGAAGAAGGAGGAGGCCATCCACTTCTCAAAAATTGGCTAGGGGAAAACTTATGAATAGCAGAGAAACACTGTCTGATACATTACTGGACAACTTTATGAATAGTTTGGAAACTGTGTTAGACTGGGTTCTCTAGAGAAGTAAAACCAGTAAAGCTTATAGAGAGAGAGAGAGAGAGTGAAACAGAAATTTATATGAGGAAAATGGCTCACACACTTATAGAAGCTGACAAGTCCCAAGTTCTTGGATCAAACATCAAGCTGGAGGCTTTTCCTGACTCATGCTCCTGCAGGGACAGATGAGCTCAAGGTTGGCAGGCAATATACTGGCTGTTGATGCCAACAAATGATGAATCCAAGATCTTCAGGCTGAATGGTGGATTGTTTGCTCATGCACGGTTGTAGGCAGCACTACAAAATCCAGATCCACAAAAGAGTGCCTCTTTTCCCAGGATGTCCATAATATACTGAAAGCAGACCACACCCCTAGGAAAACTCCATTTCAACAGGATGATTGTTCAAAACATATATATCTGATCACATCATTGGAACAACCCACATCACAACTGCTTAAACCACACAGAATAGTGGTCTAGCCAAGTTGACACACAACTCCAACTATCACAGAATCATTGTCTGACACGATGCAGGAAGACTAGCTTCTTGGGTTGGCTGGAAGGCACTCAAAATAGGACTGAGAAAGAGCCGCCCCATTAGAGTAGAACCAACCTTAATGATATGGATAAAATAAATCTTTCACGAACTCCATGTGCTGATGTGGCAAGACTCAAATTGAGGAGAAACAGCTGCAAACATCCATTAATAATTAGAACATGGAATGTATGAAGTATGAATCTAGGAAAATTGGGAGTTGTCAAAAAAGAAATGAAATACATAAAGATTAATATCCAAGGAATTAGTGAGCTGAAATGGACCAGTTTTGGCCATTTTGAATCAGACAATCAGATGATCTACTATACTGGGAATGAAAAATTGAAGAGGAATGGCATGTCATTCATCATCACAAAAGATGTGTCAAGATCTGTCCTGAAGTACAATGCTGTCAGTGATAGGATAATATCCATATGCCTACAAGCAAGACCGGTTAATGCTATTATTCAAATTTACACACCAATCACCAAAGCTAAAAATGAGGAAATTGAGGATTTTTATCAACTTCTGCAGTCTGAAATTGACCAAACATACAATCAAGATGTGTAGCTTATCACTGGTGATTGGAATGCAAAAGTTGGAAACAAAGAAGAATCACCGATACTTGGATAACTTGGCCTAGGTGACAGAAATAATGCTGGAGATCTCATGATAGAATTTTGCAAGATCAATGACTTATTCATTACAAATGCCTTTTTTTCAACAACACAAATGGTGGCTATACATGTGGACATTGCTAGATGGAGTACACAGGAATCTGATTGACTACAGCTGTGGCAAGAGGTGATGGAAAAGTTCAATGTTTTTATCTAAAACAAAGCCAGGAGCTGATTGTGGAACAGACCATCAACTGCTCATATGCAGGTTCAACTTTAAGTTGAAGCAATTAAAACAAGTCCACGAGAGCCAACATATGATCTTGAATATATCCCTCCTGAGTTTAGGGACCATCTAAAGGATAGATGGATTACATCTCAACATAAAGAAAACAAAAATCCTCACAACTGGACCAATGAGCAGCATCACAATCAATGGAGAGAAGATTGAGGTT
>NW_006921976.1:2508856-2530985 GCF_000298275.1 Orycteropus afer afer | reverse complement strand
GGGATCGGGCAGTGTTTCGTTCTGCTGTGCATGGGGTCGCTATGAGTCGGAAACGACTCGACGGCACTTAACAACAACATAACAACAAAGGATAGATTTAATGCATTGAACACCAATGACAAAACACCAGAAAAATTGTTGGATGACATCAAGACCATCATCTATGAAGAAAGGAAGAGATCATTAAAAAGATGAGAAAGAAAGAAGAGACCAAAATGGATGCCAGAAGAGACTTTGAAACTTGCCTTTGAGCAAAGAGTAGCTAAAGCAAATGGAAGAAATGACAAGATAAAAGAGTTGAAGAGAAGATTTCAAAGAGCAGCTCGAGAAGACCAAGCCAATTACTATAATGAAATGTGCAAAGACCTGGAGTTACAAAACCAAAAGAGAAGGACACACTCAGCATTTCTCAAGCTGAAAGAACTGAGGAAAAAAATTAAGCCTCTAGTTGCAATATTGAATGATTCTATGCGCAAAATATTGAATGATGCAGGAAGCATCAAAATAAGATGGAAGGAATACACAGAGTCATTGTACCAAAAAAAAAAACAAAAAAAAACTGGTTGATCTTCATCCATTTCAGGAGGTGACATATGTTCAAGAACCAATAGTATTGAGGGAAGAGGTTGATGCTGCACTGAGGGAATTGGTGAGGAACAAGTCTTCAGAAATTGATAGCATACCCATTGAGATGTTTCAACCTATAGATACCCCGCTGGAAGCACTCACTCAGTTATGCCAAGAGATTTGGAAGATAGATACCTGGCCAGCTGACTGGAAGAGATACATATTTGTACCCATTCCAAAGAAAGGTGATCCCACAGAATTTGGAAATTAAGAATAATATCATTAATATCACATGCAAGTAAAATCTTACTGAAGATAATTCAAAAATGGTTTCAGCACTATATTGACAGAAATTCCAGAGGTACAGACTGGATTCAGAAGAGGACATGGAATGAGGCATATCATTGCTGATGTCAGATGGATCTTGGCTCAAAGCAAAGAATACCAGAAAGATGTTTACTTGTGTTTTATTGACTATGCAAAAGCATTTGATTGTGTGCATCCTAACAAATTGTGGATAACATTGAGAAGAATGAGAATTGCATAACACTTAGGTGTACTCACGATAAACCTGTACATAGACCATAAGACTGTCGTTCAAACAGAAAAAAGGGAACACTTCATGGTTTAAAATCAAGAAGGGAGTGCATCATTGTTGTATCCTTTCCCCATACTTATTCAATCTCTATGCTTAGCAAATAATCTGAGAAGCTGAAATATATGAAGAAGAACATGGCATTAGGATTGGAGGAAGAATCATTAACAACCTGTGATACGCTGATGACACAACTTTGCTTGCTGAAACTGAGGATGACTTGAAGTACTTACTGATGAAGGTTGAAGAATACAGTCTGCAGTATTCTTTGTTTTCAATATAAAGAAAACAAAAATCCTCACAACTGTAACTATAAGCAGCATTGCAATAAATGAGAAAAGATTGACATTGTCAAAGACTTCACATTGCTTGTTTCTACAATAGTCACCAATGGAAGCAGTAGTCAGGACATTAGAGGAGATACAGCACTGGGCAAATTGGCTGCAAAAGACCTCTTTCAAGTGCTGAAGAGCAAATATGTCTCTTTGAGGACTAAGGTGCACCTGACACATGCCATGGTATTTTCAATTGCCACATATGCATGTGAGAACTGGACAATGAATAAGGAAGACCAAAGAATAGTTGATGGTTTTGAGGTGTGGTGTTGGTGAAGAATGCTGAAAGTACCATGGACTGCTAAAAGAACTAACAGGTCTGTCCTGGAGGAAGTGCAGCCAGAATGCTCCTTGGAGGCGAGAATAGCCAGATTTTGTCTCACATACTTTGGTCAGAAAGGACCATTCCCTGGAGAAGGATGTCATGCTTGGTAAGGTGGAGTGTCGTTGAAAGAGAGGAAGGCCCTCGGCGAGGTGGATTGACACAGTGACAGTGGTGATGGGCTCAAGTGTAACAAGAATCATGGAGCTGGCTCAGGACCAGGCAGTGTTTCATTCTTTTGTTCATAGGGTCACTATGAGTTGGAGATGACTTGATGGCACCTAACAACAGTTGTTTTTTACTGTCATTCCTCAATCCAAAGGTTTCCCTTTAGCATCTCTTGTAAGTCTGGTCTGATTTTAACAAATTCCCTTAATTTCTGCTTATCTGGAAATATTCTATTTTCTCCATCATATTTGAGGTATAGTTTTGCTGCATATATATCTTGCGGGGTTTTATACATAGCATCCCATTGCCATCTTGTCATGTTGTCTGAATGGCTTCTGCTGAGAAATCAGAATTCAGTGTTATTAGTTGCCCTTTGTAGGCAACTTTTTTTTTTTTTTTTTTTTTCCTATTCTGCTTTCAGGATTCTTTCTTTCTCTTTGGTTTTGGTGAGTTTGAGGATGATATGTCTGGATGATTTTCTTTTGGGTTCTGTCCTGTCTGTGGTTTGTCGAACTTCTTGAATACATATATTCTCATCTTTCATAATATTAGGGAAATTCTTTTCCAACAAATTTTCTGTGTTTTATCTATCTCTTCATGTTCTGGAATCATGATTACATATAGGTATTCCTCTTGATAGTATCCCATATGAATCTTAGGCTTTCTTAATTTGTTTTCATCTCTTTTCTCACTGATCCTTTAACAAAGTAGTATTGATGCTTTGTCTTTAGTCAAATTAATTCTGTCTTCTGTTAATTTGTTTCTACATCTTTGCCCATTCAATGTGTTATCTGTTTCTGATATCTTAGTATTAATCTTCTAGATTTCTATTTGTTGTTTTTGTATTGTTTCTAATTTTTTATTTTGTCCATTATTTCTGATATTGTTTTCCTAAATTATTCTAGAGTTTGATCTGTGATTTCCTTAATTTTGTCAGTGTTTTTCTTGATCTTATCAATGTTTTCCTTCATCTGTTTCTCAACACTTTGTAGGTACCCAAATATAATAATTCTTTTGAATTTCTTATTAGTGAGTTCCCATGCTGATTTTTACTCAAGGATTTTTTTTGGGTTTGTAACCTGGTATTTTTTTGTATTCTTTTGTCATGCTTCTTTGTTTGGAATGAGTGGTCAGTTATCTCCGAGACATTTTGATGTTGTTTTACTTATGTTGAATTTGTGGTTGTATGTTGGTGTGATTCACCCAAGATATTCTTTTTTTTCCTTTATTTTGTTTTGTTTTGCTCTGTGTGAGCAGGGTGCTGTGCTCCTCTATTTGCTAGCTTTCAACACTTTGGCACTTACCACCTGTCTCCTGGTGGGTGTGATAGAGAATGGGAATGTATGTACAGATCTTTGTTAGCTATTCAAAAGAGCAGTTGAGGGTGATTTGATCTAGTATTGGCTACCACCTCTCATTGGTCAGTTGGTGCAAAAGCTAATGGTGGCCCTCACTCAGTGCATGGGACTGCAGGAGTTGCAAGTATTAGTTGGGCTGTATGTGTTGCTGTTTCCCACTTACTTAGACAAAAATAAACAAACAAACAAACAAACAAACAAATAAATAAATAAAACACCAAAAATAAAAACAATAGCATGAAAAAAAAAACACATTAAAAAAAAAAAGGCAGTAAATGAGACAATAAAACAAAATAAAATAAAATTAAATTAAATTAAAATGATGAGAAAAAGATAAAATAAAGTACCACTATGTCTGGGGAGGGAGCTCTGGTAGCATAGTACCTAAGGCATTTAACTGCTAACCAGAAGGCTTGTGGTTCAAACCCACCAGCCACTCCTCAGAAGGAAGGTTGGGCAATCTACTTCCATAGTGATACTGCCTTGGCAACCCAAGCAGGGGTCGCTATGAGTTGGGTCCGACTCAATGGCACATAACAACAACAACAACAACATATCTGGGGAGGGAGGAATGAGAGAAAAAAGCAAGAGTAAAAAAATAATAAAGAAAAAATAAGAAAACTACAAAAGGAAAAGCAAGGGATGGTTTGAAGGAAAGTAGGAAAAGGGAAGAGAAAAAAGAACCAGGACTGAGAAAGAGAAAAAACAAATTAATACAATGGAAGTAAGGAGAAAGATGAAAAGATTAATTTGAAAACAAACAAGCATAAACAAAACTGTGGGGAGTGGGATGGGCACCCAGGCTCTCTTAGGAGAAAAACTGAATTTCCTGCCCTGGTCAAGAAGGTAGGTGGAGGTGGGGGATGGCCACACCTTTGTTTACGAAGAGGGTGTGGGATATAAGAGTTTTTTGTTGTTGTTGTTAAGTGCTGTGGAGTTGGTTCCAACTCATAGCGACCACATGCACAGCAGAAGGAAACACTGCCCGATCCTGCACCAGCCCCACAATCCCTGCTATACTTGAGCCCATCATCGCAGCCACTGTGTCAATCCATCTCGTTGAAGACCTCCCCCTCTTTCGTCGACCCTACACCCTACCAAGCATGACATCCTTTTCCAGGGAATGGTCCCTTCTTACAACATGACCAAAATAGGTGAGACGAGGTCTGGCCATTCTTGCTTCCAAGGAGCATTCTGGCTGCATTTCAGATATAAGAGTAACAAGGGTAATATTGGACCTTTCTGGTCATCAGCCTCTGATGTGGTTGTCTGTGTTGTCCTCAACAAGTGCAGCCTGTTCTTAGATTGCTGTCCAGGTAAGAACACCACTTACATTATTTATAATGGCCATGCTGACTGCAAATATTCAAAACATCTGCTCCCTCGGGACAGCCTCTGGTAGTCCACAAGTCTGTTTGTTTCCTTCTTTGCTGTTTTTCTTTCTGGTTGTCAAGCACCAGTTCACTCCTTCCTCATGCAATCCTTGGTGAGCAGAGTCAATTCCTAGGTTGCTACTGGGACACAATTGCAAATATTCAAAATGTCTGGGTCCTCAGGACAGTCAGCAGTATGCAGCCCTGTTTGTCTCCTTACTCACTGTTTTCATTCAGGTTCTTTTACTAGTTGGTATTTAACCCACTTCTTTATCCTTCCCTTTAATATCAACATTCCAGGATTGTCTTCTGTACTGGTTTCAACTGGTTTCTCATTGCTTTGTTGCAGAGGGTCTGTGTAGCTTGCCTGACTGTTTCTCCATCTTGCCTGAACTCACCCTACTTTTTACTTATGTCATAACTTTGTTATGGCAAATGTCAGTACATAGAGCTTTATTGACGATTATCAATCAGTTTACATTATCTAAAATCACATGAATCTGGTATTCATATTTTAGTTTGTTGAGAAGTAAAACATTAATAATTGCTTAAATAGGTTTAAGCTTGTGCACAGAAATGTTCAATAAAATTTCTTGCTTCAAAACATTTCTGTTTTAATTTTAACAGATACTGAATCTGTACCTATTTATTAATTGCCTGGTCATGCAAAATTATACTTTCACAATTTTATTTATCCTTATAAAGAGAGGATTGCCTAACTTTAAGAAGACAGGAATTTTTTAATTATCCTAAATGAACTTTAATAAACCCACCAAAATTTGAGCCAGAGCACAAATCCACGTTGTGGTAACCACTTGTTGAACACTCATTAAGATAAATCAACTCTATACATAATCAGTAACACAGTGACAGACTAGAAAAGCAGTATGCAAAAGTATAATTCAAGAAGAAAAGTATGCTGCCATTATTAAGTAACATTTTCGATTTGTTATGGAAAACCAAAAAAGCAAACTCATTGATATAGAGTTAATTCTGACTTATAGTGACCCTGTAGGACAGAGTGGAACTGTTCCATAGGGTTTCCAAGGCTATAAATCTTTATGGAAACAGGCTGTCTCATCTTCCTCCTGCAAAGTGGCAGGTGGTTGAACCACAGACCTTTTGGTTGGAAGCTGAATGCCTTAACAACCGTGTCACCAGAGCTCCTTAGTGCAGTGGATTACTTAGTATGGCTCTTCTGCCCATGGTTTTGGTAACTTCCACCAGATGACTGGGTGGATCTATGCAAATATGAAGTGCCTGCAGCCCACCAAGGGGAATGGATAGCTTGTTAGTAATATAAATAAGGTAAGTGATACTCTTGTAAGGGTGAGAAATAAGTGTATGGAAATAAGTATATGGAACCCTGATATGGGGATTGGTCAGTTTTGTCATTCCACTAGGGCTCAAATGAACCCTCCCAGAAGCAGAAGGGGGGATCACCCTACCATCAAGTTAGAGAAGATCTGAGAGTAGAGCATATCCTTGGACTCCAGATCCTTGTGCGGAGAAAATGGCAGCTAGACTGCAGAGAGACAGCTACAGCCAAGGCAGCAGAACCAAGAGAGCAGCATGAGACAGATCAGTGGGCTTGCTGGCCCATGGAGAAAGAAAGCTAAGTGCCTTTGAGCAGGAGCCTTGCTGGCAGAGTGGGGTGCACTTAGGTGCACATGTTGGCAGAGCTAAAAGAGCTATGTAATGCTTGCCTGAGAAGGGCACAGGCCAGGCCTAGAGGCCAAAGGCCAAAGAGAGGTGTGCTGTTGGGCATGGAAGTGGGGAGGCTGCCTTAAAGAAAAATTGTATTCTGAGTATTCCTGAACCTGTTGCTTACCAAATAAACCCCCATAATTGTGAGAATTGTCTGTAAGTTCTCTGTGGCAGCTGAAATGAATGATCAAAACCAGCAGAGAAGTAGAGAGTATTGTAGCAGGGACAGTTGGTGTCAGAATTGGTAAAAAGGTTGGAGGATAGCTGCATATCTGACTTCTGCCTCATATGAATCAGGCTTGGACTGCTGATGGCCATTTTTTTTACTCTTCATGAAGTTACAGGAGGTCAGAGGAAGCTGCCCCTATGTCCTCTTTGCAAATACAAAGGAACATTAAAAATTGTGCCTTCTCCATAATAAATGATAAGATTTTCTACCACAGTGAAGTTGAGCCCCTTGATGCCAACAGAAGAATGCAACAATAAAACAACTCCTGGATTTTACTTAACACTATTCTAATAGACTTCATACTGCTGAGTAGAAACAGAATTTAATATAATTTATATGGCAGTACTTGAAAATTTCTTGTCTCTGATGTTTTCTCTCTGTAATTCATATCCCTTATGCATTGAATTTTCATATTTATATAACACTGGTGTGGTATCTAAGGAAAAAAAAAAAAAAACTGGCTGCCATCTAGTTGATATTGACTTATAGTGACCCTCATTGGGTTTCTGAGCCTGTAAATCTTTACATAAGTAGATTGTCCCATCTTCCTTCCTAAGAGCAGCTGGTGGGTTTGAACTACTGACCTTCTGGATAGTAGCTAAATGTCTTATCCACTGCGCCACCAGGCATTTGACTGTTAACCAGAAGGTTGGTGGTTCAAAACAGCCAGCCACTTGTTGGAAGGAAGACAGGCAATCTACTTCCATAAAGATTTACTGCCTTGGAAACCCAATGGAGGTAGCCAGGAGTTGGACTTGACTCCATGTCAGTGAGTTTTGTTTTTGGTTTCACAGTGGTATCAGATAGAAATTTGCTTTAAAGAATTGTTTTTGGTGTTAGATACAATCTTTAAGGCAGCCTTCCCACTTCCATGTTGGTTATAAAAACCAAAAACCAAATTCACTGCCATCATGTCATTTCCGACTCATAGCAACCGCTCCTTAGGTTTCCAAGGTGGTATCTCTACAGAAGTAGATTGCCCAATCTTCCTTCTGAGGAGTGGCTGGGAGGTTTGAACCACCAGCCTTCTGACTAGCAGTCAAACGCCTTAGGAACTATGCCACCAGAGCTCCTAAGTTGGTTATAGTCGCCCTAAGTATGACAGAATGAAGCACCTACCTGTCCATTGCCATTCTTGAGCCCATTGTTGCAGCCACTATGACAATCCATCTAATTGGATTGTCCTTTCTCACTAGCCTCTACTTACATTGCGTGATATTCTTCTCTAGGGACTGGTCACTGCTAACAACATGACCAAAATATGAGAGACAGAGTCTGATCATTCTACTTTTAAAGAACATTCTGGCTATAGTTCCTCCAAAGAGATTGTTCATCCTTCTATAAGTCCATGGTACCTTTAATATTCTTTGCCAACACAACAATTAAAAAGCATTGGTGTTTCTTTGGCCCTCCTTGTTTACTGCCCACCTCTCACATGTATATGAAGCTATTGAAAGTACCATGATTTGGGCCAGGTGCACCTTAGCCTTCAAAGTGACATCTTCGCTCTTAAACACTCTAAAGAGATCCTTTGAAGCAGATTTGTCCAACAAAATATGTTATTTGATTTTTTGACTGCTGCTTTCCATGGACTTTGATTGTGGATCCAAGTAAAAGGAAATGTTGGACAACTTCAGTTTTTTCTCCATTTATCAAGATGTTGCCTATTGGTCCAGTTGTGAGGATTTTTTTTTTTTTTAACCTTTAGGTGTAATCCATACTGAAGGCTATAGTCTTTGATCTTCATTAATAAGTACTTCAAATCTTATTCCTTTTCAGCATTCAAGGTGTGGTAGTTAAAGTTATGTGCCAGCTTGACTAGGGATGGTTTTGAGTGGCTGGGCAGCTGGATGTAGTTATTCCCAAGTGATGAGACTGATAATCAATCCATGGTGAAATCTACTGTGAACAGATGAGTAGCTGCCTTAGAAATGTGGTCTGCTTCTTGTGTGTAAGTAGAAGCAGCTGTGAGAAAGGTCTATAGCTTTTTGGCATGCTTGGACCCTCCATGTAGCTGAGTCTTCATTGAGTTAACTGCCATATTGTCTGCCAATCTTGGGACTGTGTCTGGATTTCAGCTAGTGGACTGCCGTGTTGCTTGACAGACTTGGAACTGTGCCATTTTATTTGTCAGTCTCGGATTTGTCGGTCTCAGTAGCCAGCAGCTTCCTGATTTAAGAGATGCCTCCAGCTCTAGTGGGCCTAGAACAAGATGCAGAGCTGAAGCCAAATGTTGAGGGGCTTTCACCCAGCCCTAGAGCCAGCACTTTGAATTCAGACTGCTTAGCCTCCAAAACTGTAAGGGAATAAATCCATGTTTGTTAAAGCCATCCACTTGTGGTATTTTCTTTTAGAGAGGAACTAGCAAACCGAAACACAAGGTTTCTGATATATACCCCCCTGCTTTTATCTTTGTCTTCCATTGGACTAACTGAATTTCTGAACTCATCTGCCTATACTATGCCTAAGAGTAAAGGCCTGCTTGTCTTAATTGTAAGGTAAGAGTTCTTGGAGGAGATAGAGTTTGAAAAAACTTACAGAATGGGAAATGTAGAATGGAAGGCAATCCTGGTGGTGCCTTGGTACAAGCAAAAATCCAAATTAAAAGTACAAGGATTTACACCGAAGGATAAACATTGCTGATGCAAGCTGAGTATTTGGACAAGAATGTTGGCAGTGCTGAAATAGGAATATGCCCTTGAGTCTTAATTGTAGAGGACCCCGGTTGACAAACTACAAAGTTTGAATTTGATCCTTTAGGTGTCACAGGCAATTACTAAGAGGTGACTGCCTAAATTACTAAAATATGATCAAAACAGTAATTTTGGAAGTGGAACTTAAAGATAATGTGCAAAGTAGAAGACAATAGTACCTAAATACTTGTTAGGCTTTCATAGTAATAGAAGCTTAAATTACAGTAGTCACAATGAGATGGAAGGGTCTTTTGTGAGAATTTTTTGACAGAAAAATCAAGAGGACTATTCATACAATTTGGTGAGGCAAGAAAAACAAAGAATAAACAGACAAACAAATGTAACTTGATTGTTTTGAGTCTAGGTATCCGGGGAAACAGCATGTTCTTAATTGAAATAAAGAAATCAGAAACAGGTTAGATTGAAAGATGATTAGGTTTCACCATCTGTAACAGTCAGTGAAGTGTATTAGCAAGAAGTTAAAAATGTGGACTGAGCAAGTAGCAGATAGTATAAGCTGGAAAAAAAAATTGAGAAAATTAACATAGATGTAGCTGAGTTCTTTTTCTACCATTTTACTTTGTTGTAATTAGCTATGCAACACCAATTAAATATATCTGGCCACTCTGAAAGACCTACTGTGTAAAGGTAAGGACAGTAGAAATGTCTGCTGCCTGAAGCTGCAGTTACTGTGCATAACAGTAACACAACTGAATGACTTTGCTTGGTTTAGTTGCCTTTTCATCTGAACACTCCCCAATATGCTTGGATTGGTATAAGTGAATAGACAGTGCCGTTGTTGTTAGGTGCCGTCAAGTTGGTTCTGAGTCATAATGACCCTTTGTACAGCAGAATGAAACACCACCCAGTCCTGTGCCGTCCTCACAAGAGGCCAAAATAAATCAAATCCACAGTCTAATCTTAGTTCAGTTTCTGTTCATAATTACTTTTACATAAGTGGCAAAGAAGTAAAGCCCACTAAAGAAGCTATCTTGATTTGAATAGAAAAAGGATTTATTGTAAAAGAGTCTTTAGACTGTCTGTATTTCTCTGTGTCCTCCTTAAAGTGCGGATAATGGTATCACCTGTTGGAGTCACTGAACCATCACAATAAATCGCCCAATAGACCATAAATACATAATATTTATATTTATTTATATTATATTAATATTTATATTGTGTATACAATATAAATACATATACATTATGTACATAATACATAAATACATAAAACCATAAATATATATAAGAAAATGTATCTGAAATACATTTTTGGAAATCTCAAAGACAGTGACTTCTCTCTTATCTGTAATCTGTTCTATTTCTGTTTTTTTTAAATCTAACCCAATTGCTATATTTTCTAAAAACTATCATATTTTAATATTTTTTATTTAAAATCTAATCTTAATTTCCTCAAGCAAGTAAGGCATATAGAAAACAGAAATTTACAGAAGCTTTTTTGGCAGAATTCATACATACTTCATATTTTATTAAAATAAGAAAGTTTATTTCTTAATAAGTGATCTCTGAATAAGTCACATGATAACTTAGAAATTACTAAAATATTATAATTAAAAATAGAAGGTTCCTCCTTATGGCCTTATAAAAGTTAATATGGACCTGTCATGAAATTGCATTAGCAAAAGCTGTATAGAAAGAATAGAAGAATTTATTACCATACAGTTCATGTAGTGCTCAAAAAAAAAAAAAAAAACCTCTCTCACTGCCATGTAGTTGGATCTGACTCATTGCAACCCCTTCTTGTGTATCTGAGGTGGTGTCTCTACAGAAGTAGATTGCCCAACCTTCCTTCCGAGGAGTGGCTGGTAGGTTTGAACCGCCTTACAATGATATTGCCATGTTACTTTTTAGATTCATACACACATAAAGACACACACACACATATTTACTTATTTATATTAACTCACTGCCATGGAATTGATTGCAACTCATAGCAACCCCCATTGGATTTCCAAGGCTGTAAAGCTCTATGGAAGTAGATTGCCCCATTTTCCTCCCTGGGGAGGAGTTGGTAGGTTTGAACTGCTGGCCTTATGGTTAGTAGCCACATGTCTTACCCACTACACCACCAGAGCTCCTTTTATTGATATATACAAATATAAAACAAACAAACAAACAAAACAAACCCACTGCCCTCCAGTCGATTCTACCCATAGCGACCCCTACTGAGTTTCCAAGGTTGTAAGTCTTTACAGTTGATCACCTCATCTTCCTCCCATGGAGCAGCTGGTGGGTTTGAACCATGGACTTTCTGGTTCATGAGGAAATGCCTTACCCACTATGGCATACAGATAAAGATTTCTTTAAGATAATCAAAGGGAAAAATGTTTACATCCACAGGGTCTTGTGGGTAATGAATTATGATCTGAGGGTTTTGGTGAGTACCAAATATTTTGATGAGAAAAAAAAAAATTGTGTAGAAAAAAATTATAGTATTTGAAGTACATATGACTCAAACTTGAACTGTTTGGGTTAGGAGTTTGTTTTTCAATAAGCCATTAAGAAAGCTCTCTTAGTGAATGGCTCTGATCTGTCATGTTTTCATTTTTATATCCTTTCCATTCATACTATACAATTGAAAAACAAAATTCATGCTTTAATAGGTCTCTCCTTTGAAAGTGCTTTTAGTTATATTATCGGATAACTTTTTGCATTCTGTTGGATCACCTTTCCTTGGAATGGGCATAAATATGGAACTTTTCCAGTTGGTCGCCCAGGTACCTATCTTCCAAATTTCTTGGCTTAAATGAGTGAGCCCTGTAGCACTGCAAACATTTGTTGAAACACCTCGGTAGATATTCCATAAATTCCTGGAGCCTTGTTTTTCACTAATTCCTTCAAGAGCCACTTGGACTTCTTTCAATACCATGGGTAGGTATGTTGACAGGAAACTGCCAGAAATTCAAGCCAGATTCAGAAGAGAGTGTGGAACATGGTGATCATTGCTGATGTCAGATGGATTTTGACTGAAGGCAAAGAATACCAGATAGATGTTTACTTGTGTTTTATTCACTATGCAAAGACATTTGACTGTGTGGATCATAGCAAATTATATATAATATTGTGTAGAATGGTAATTCCAGAACACTATTTACAGGAACTGTGATTCGACGAAGAGGCAGCCATTCAAACAGAGCAAGGTGATGCTGCTTAGTTTAAAATTAAGAAAGATTTCTGTCAGGGTTGTACCCTTTCACTATACTTATTCAATCTGTATGCTGAGCAAATGATCCGGAAAGCTGGACTATATGAAGAAGAACATGACGTCAGGATTGGAGGAAGACTAATCAACAGCTTGCAATATGCAGCTGAAACAAGAGTGCTGAGAGCAAAGAAGACTTGAAACATTTACAGCCTTCAGTATGAATTATACCTCAACATTAAGAAAGGAAAAAAAAATCTCACAATTGGACCTATAAGCATCATCACTATAAATGGAGAAAAGATTAAAGTTGTCAGGGCTTCCATTTGCTTGACTCCACAATCAACACCCTTGGAAACAGCAGTCAAGAAATTAGATGACATATTGCTCTGGGCAAATCTGCTGAACAAACCTCTTTAAAGGGTTAAGGATTGAAGCTGTGACTTTGAAGACTAAGGTGTTCTTGACCCATGCCACAGTATTTTCAATAGCCCCATATGCATATGAAAGCTGGGCAATGAATAAGATAGAAGAAAAATTGATGTTTTAGAATTGTGATGTACGTGAAGCAGACTGAAAATACCAGGGACTGCCAGAAAAACGAACAAATCCATCTTAGAAGAAGTAGAACCAAAATGCACCTTAGAAGCAAGAATAGCCAGACTTCCTCTCACCTACTTCAGTTATACTAACAGAGAGGACCCTTCCCTGGAGAGGGAAATCATGCATGGCAAAGTAGAGGGTGAACATAAAAGAGGAAGACACTCAGTGAGATGGATTGACACAGTGGCCATGATGATGGACTCAAATATAGCAAATATTGTGAGGAGGGTGCAGGACTGGGCAGTGTTTTGTTTTATTGTACTTAGGGTTGCTATGAATCAGATCCTACTTGACAGCACCTAACAAGAAGTCCTTCCTTGTCCTTTGGATAGTTCATAGTTCAAGAATATTTGATACCACCTGTTGCTCAGGATAATTATCTTTAACCATAATGAACTTTCTAGTACCAGAGACCTAAAATATTTCATATACACTAAGGCTGCCCTGAGATATAGTTGTCAGACAAAGGAAATTTATCTTTTAAGCATTGCTCAAAGCATAGGAGGAAAAAAATATACATAGTGTGGTTTTAAAAATCTAACCACGTATGTTCCGTATCTTCTATTAACCAAATAATTTCTCAATCAATTTCTTTCTGTTTATTTACCTGATAATTAATTCACTAAAAATAATTAATCCCCATTAGGTACAGGATTTTTTTTTTTTTTTTTTTAATAAGAACAGCCCTTGCTATCAAGGTAGCGATATTTTACTAAAGAGAGTGCCAAAGGAACTTACCTTTGTTGCACAGTGTGGTAAATGTAATGCCAAAGAACTGTATACTATGAAAGTCTAGACTGTAGTTGCTTACTAAGCCTAGAAAGAATGTAGGGTTCAAAAATATTTTCTGGTCGGTGGGTGAGATCTGATTTGAATTTTTTAGGAATGAATTAGTTAATAAGAAGAAAGCATATTCCAGATAGAAGGAAGATCTTGAACAAAAACACAGCAGTAAGAAACCTCACTCCTGGTAAATCCTTTTGCACTTAATGGATATAATCTTTGTGGAGTTAATTAACCTATTTGCTTAAGTTTTCTGCGCTGTGAAATGAAGGGGTAACCTCCTAAGATTGCTGTGAAGATTAAGTGATATAAGGCATGTAAACTATTTCTATGAGTGTCTAATGAATAATTAATATCTACTATTTATTGAATCTTACATCGTGCCTGAGACTGTATCAGATACGTTAGCTGATTATCCAGGCAGTCTAACTCCACAGACTTTAAGCTTAACTACTTTGCAGTATCATTGGACAAATTTTTAACTAGTATTGTGAATATAATTTATATATTTAAACTGGTTGTTAATATTAATATTATTTTTTAAATAAAACAGAATTCATATAAACAGCCTCAGGATACTCCATTACTATGAACTTACATACTAGAAGCACCATTTTGGTAATTCAATCAAGTTGAAAACTTCATAGAAGTATTCCATCTATAATGTGTGATGTTAACATTTCTATTGATAAAATGAAAATGGTTTATCTATAAATATTCTAGGAAATACTATATTAAAAATCCAGCAAGGCAACACTCTTTATAAAGCCATGGAATAATATCTTTCCTCAATTATATAGCATTGTCAAACAGAAATTTAGAATGTGGTATATCATTTCAGATTTATTAGTTTTTCCCCTTATTTAACACCTTATTTTTATTTGACATAGGTTATACTATAAATGAATTTTTAAATTTAATCTGTATTGAATATTTTCTAGTATTGTAGCTAGATCATCCAGCCTGTAATCCCCACATGTCCCTTTGAGTTCCTTAAAAAAAAAAAAAAAAAAGGTAAGAAGCAGTATTTTCTAGTCATCTAATATCTTAATATTATCCCACAAGTGTGTGTCTATAAAATACTAATTGCTGTGAAAGTTCATCTTCAAGTCCTTTAGTACTCTCAGGTGAATGGTTTTTCAACTGACCTACAAACATTACACTTGCTTAAGTAGTCCCCAACTATTTGGTCCCTGTTTTAATTGCCATATTTGTACACTCACCAGTTTGAAAGAATTACCATAAATGAATAGAATAAAGTGTAGCAAGGATGACTGCTTTGTAGTGCAGTCAAAGTGGATATAACTTTTTGTATATAAAGTTTCAAAAATGAGTAATACATAGATGTGGAAGAAGAGCAGGGTCATAATTAAATGCAATGTGAATATGAGAAAGATCATTTTTTTTTGTATTTAATGGTGCCTCGAGCAATGAAATGGAGAGACACAACCTACCAATGTCCAGATTTAGGACCATTATTGAGCGCAAAGTATTAGAAATTGGAAAGAATTCAAAGAAAAAGGATATTAAATTGTCATGATTTACAAAATGCTAATGTTAAAAAAGCCTAACATCATGTGCACTTTTAAACTTTGAGGAAGAAATCAGACTATGATTAGGAATTATCTTTACAAAAATATCTTTTAAAGCTCTTGGAGCCTAGTGGAGGAGAGGTGTTTTGGAGTAGGTCACCAAACACCCCCCCCAAAAAAAAACAAACTCACTGCCCTTTAGTCATTTTCGACTCATAGTGACCCTTCATTTGGTTTCTGAGGCAATATCTCTATGGAAGTAGATTGCCTAATCTTCTTTCTGAGGAGTGGCTGATGGGTTTGAACCGTCAACCTTCTGCTTAGCAGTCAAATGCCTTAGGCACTATACTACCGGAGCTCCATAGACTATGGTTAAAATCCCAGCTCTATACGTCCTAGCTGTGTTCTCCCATATACATGTTTTACATGGGAGATACTATAAAATGAGAAAATCTTTGTTGTTGTTGTTGTTGTTGTTTTGCCGTCGAGTTGGCCCCGACTCATAGCGACCCCTCCATGGGTTTCCGAGGCAGTATCACTACGGAAGTAGGATTGCCCAACCTTCCTTCTGAGGAGTGGCTGGTGGGTTTGAACTGCCAGCCATCTGGTGAGAAAATCTTTAGGTATTTCATTTGATTTTTTTGTAAAGATTAAATGAGTGTATGTGTGTGAAGCACTTTATGCAGTGCCTACACACAAGAAGCTTTCATTAACTGGTAAATAATAGAATTACATGATGATAATTAACTAGAAGCTATTTCTATACAATATATTAATTGGCTCTATTTTTCTCAATAACATCAAACAAATAATTATACCAATTAGGCATCTACCACTCTTAAGCGCCTTTGATTTTATTTCTGTATTAATGGAAAAGTGGGGAAAAAATAAAAGATGTTTATAGTCTAACTGCTGTCAGCCTCAAACCTGAGTGTCTGACTCTCATCAGATACTTCATAAATATTTGTGAAATTAATAAAAAATTAATGATAACATATAGAATAGATGAGTTTGAGAAGGAGATCATTATGAAGAGTTTTAATTTGTTATTCTCCTAGATTTTATAGTAGGGTTGTTTTGAGTTATTTCTCTAAGCTTGTCATTCCATGATTTTTTTCAGTTTTATTAAGATAAGAATACCTTTTCCTATATGTTGCGTGAAAAATGGCTGGGGGCAATATATCTTCATTTGCTGCATTCTGAGTGTGTCCTTCATATTAATAACAGATTATCTAAGAAAAGGAAAATGTATTTTACTATCTTTTCCTTTGAAAGTTACAGTAATTATGTAGGTAAGAGTTATTTTAGAGAAGAAATGAATTTCTATGTATATATGATTGTTTAGTCCAGCACAGTCCATATAGGAGGTCTCTCTCTCTCTCTCTCTCTCTCTCTCAGTCTTTCACCCTCCTTCACTCCTGCTTTCCCTTCTTTCTTCTTCTGCTCCCCCTCCTCTTTCTTCTCTCCTTCTCTGTAAATTATTTTCATATACCAAACCAAATCCAGTGCATTGAGTTTATTCTGATTCATAGTGAGCCTGCAAGTCAGAGTAGAACTGCCCACAGGGTTTCCAACTTTGTATATCTTTATTGAAGCAGACTGCCTCAACTTTCTCCTACAGAGCAGTTGGCAGGTTTGAACTGTAGAACTTTTGATTAGCAGCCAAATGCTTTAACCACCATAGCTCCTTTTTGATGCACACCTGGGCATAAATTCTGTTACCTTTCCCTGTATTATGTATTTTCCTCTGTAAAATGAATGCAACACTTAAATAGTTTTCATGAATATCCTGTGATAATATGTGTGCAGAATGACTGGTACAGTAGGTGATGATTGAATATCACTTACTTTTCCTTACTTCGGATAAATTTTAACAAATACTATTTTAGGATACTCAGGCAAATAGCAAGGTCAACACAGTTATGTGAAAGATAAGAGAATGTGTCACATAATAATAGCATTTTCTAAAAAAATTAATTATATTTAGTGTTAGTCTGGAATTATTATTCATAATAACAAGGAAGGAAATAATACATCCAAGTGTCTTGGGAAGAATCAGAACAACTATTATATTTAGAACAATTATCATACAATTCAATAAATCAGTAATATTAGAATTACGATAAAAGCAATTCAATCATATATTTCTTCATTCACATGATACTGATTGAGAGCCTACTATGTGCCAGCCATTGTGGAAAGGGTTTGGGAAATATAAGTTAAGAAAGATAAATATTCTGGCCCTCAAGGAACATGCATTGAAGTAGAACCAGAACTTCTCTTTTGATACATTAGACCATGTTCATTTTTAGAAATCCTGTAGTAGACTTTGGCTTTAAAGTTCAGTGTATCAGAATTTTACCCAATAGTGGTCATAAAAGTGTTCACTAGCCTAATTACTATAAATAGAGTTTGTAGTCTTACTATGAATCTGAACTGACTTCATTACACCTAACCCAAACAACAATAATCTCAACATTTTCTTGTAATCAAGGCTCTTTTATTTTTACTCCTTCCAATGATGTTGTGTTCATTGGAAAGGAGAGTTTCTCTACTAACATAAGAGCATTCTCAAGCTGAAAAAACTGAAGAAAAAACTCAAGCCTTCACTTGCAATATTAAAAGATTGTATGGGCAAAATATTGAATGATGCCAGAAACATCAAAAGAAGATGGAAGGAATGCACAGAGTCACTGTACCAAAAAGAATTGATCAGTGGTCATCTATTTCAAGATGTGACTATGATCAAGAACTAGTAGTATTAAAGGAGGAAGTTGAAGCTGCACTGAAGGAGTTGGTGAAAAACAAGGCTCCAGAAATTGATGGAATACCCATGGTGCTGTTTCAACAAATGGATGCCATGCTGGAGGCACTCACTTGGCTATGCCAAGAAATTTGGAAGACAGCCACCTGGCCAACAGGTTGGAAGAGATCCATATGTGTACCCATTCCAAAGAAAAATGATCTAACAGAATGTGGAAATTATCAAAAAATATCATTAATATCACATGTAAGTCAAATCTTGCTGAAGATAATTCAAAACAGGTTGCAACAATATATTGAAAGGGAACTTCCATAAATGCAAGCTGGATTCAGAAGGGGACATCAAATGAGGAACATCATAGCTGATGCCAGATTGATCTTGGCTGAAAGCAAAGAGTACCAGAAAGATGTTTGTTGTTGTTGTTGTTATGTGCCTTTGAGTCGGACCTAACTCATAGCGATCCCTCCTTGGGTTTCCGAGGTGATATCACTAAGGAAGTAAATTGCCCAAACTTCCTTCTGGGGAGTGGCTGGTGGGTTTGAACCACCAGCCTTCTGGTTGGCAGTCAAGTGCCTTAGGCATTATGCTACCAGAGCTCCCTGAAAGATGTTTATTTGTGTTTTATTGAGTATGCAAAAGCATTCGATTCTAATGATCATAAAAAACTATGGATAACATTGAGAAGAATGGGAATTCCAGAAAACTTAATTGTGTTCATGAGGAACCTCTACATGGACCAGAAGCCTGTCATTTGAACAGCACAAAGGAATACTGAATGGTTTAGAATCAGGAAGGGAGTGTGTCAGGGTTGTATACTTTCATCATACTTATCCAGTCTGTATGTTGAGCAAATAATCTGAGAACCTGGACTATATGAAGAAGAATTGCAGGAAGGCACATTAACAACTTGTGATATATAGACAACACAAACTTGCTTGCTGAAAGTGAAGATGAATTGAAGCACTTACTGGTGAAGATTAAACACTACAATCTTCAGTATGGATTATACATTTCAACATAAAGAAAATGAAAATCCTAATAACTGAATCAATAGCAACATCATGATAAATGGAGAGAAGATTGTAGTTGTCGGTGATGTCATATTACTGGGATACACCATCAATGCTAATGGAAGCAGCAGTCAGGAAATCAGATGACATATTCCTCTGGGCAAATCTGCTGGAAAGGACCTCTTTAAAGTGCTTAAGAACAAAGAAGTCTCTTTGAAGACTAAGGTGCACCTAACCCAAGCCATGGTATGTTCAATAACCTCATATGCATGTGAAAGTTGGACAATGAATAATAAAGACTGAAGAGTTGATGCTTTTGAGTTATGATGTTGGCAATGAGTACTGAAAGTACCATGGACTGCCAGAAGAACAAACAAATTAGTCCTGGAAGAAGTGCAGCCAGAATGTTCCTTGGAAGGGAGAATGACCCTACTTGGGTCTTGTTGTCAGAAGGGATGATTCTCTACAGAAGAGTATCATGCTTGTTAAAGTGGAGGGTCACTGAAAAAGTGGTAGGCCCCCAACAAGATGGATTGATGCAGTGGCTGCAACAGCGGGCTCCAGTATAGCAAGGATTGTGAGGTTGGCACAGGACCGGGCAGTGTTTCATTCTGTTGCACGCAGTGTGGCTATGAGTTGGTGCTGACTCAGCAGCACTTAACAACAACATAAGAGCATAAAATTGGGCAATCTTTTCAGTCATGGGGATAAAGATCTGTCACACTATTTCACTGATCATAGCATGTCTTCTTACTGCTTTAGATTATTTTTCTTACTTTACTTTAGAATTTCTGATTAGCATTCTATTCCTATTCTCTTTACTATCGTATATCAAGTTTCTTTAATTCCACATTAAAAACAAAATAAAAATGGTATAGGAAGAGTCAATGCCACATTTAGTGTTCTCCCAGCTGTTTACCTAGGGGCATTTAATTAGCCTATTCTATCAGTACTCTTTCTTCCCACTGCCTTCAGCTATTACGTTTCCTATCACCTTGTTTTTACCTTTCTTCCAAAAACAGTCTGGAAGAGCTTGCATCAGAGTTGGTTTCTCTATTGCCTATATTAGAATGTTGTCAGTAACTTATTACAGGATCTTATTGGATGCCCTTTGTCCTACTGTATTGCTTTTCTAGCAGAGATACAGGTAATAAAAATCTCTATGACTAGGACCTTGAATTTAGATAGTTCAATTAGTTGTTCAGGAAGTCTATCAAAAATGTGACTCCAGGTCCCTGAACTCCAGCATTTTCATTATTAGAGTGAAGTGTTAGTGACAAACGAGGTATGATAGTCTAGACACCTCATCAGCTTGCTGCCTGGAAGCCTGAAGTAAGGGGCAGTTCTAAAAACTTTTTGTTTTGGGTAGGATTTTAAACATGTGACTCAGGACCAAAATCTGTGAAAAAAAATGGAGGATAAAATGCATTTTGGGACAATTATAAACTTTCATAGTCCTTTAAAATTCCATAGAATCAATGCTAAGTACATATTTCAGGATATGCTGGACACTAAGATTCAAGAAGGAGAGTTCTGGTAGCGTAGTGCCTAAGGTACTTGACTGCTAACCAGAAGGCTGGCCTTTCAAACCTACCAGCCACTCCTCAGATGGAAGATTGGGCAATCTACTTCCATAGAGATACTGCATCAGAAACCCAAGGAAGGGTCGCTATGAGTCGGGTCCAACTCAATGGCACATAACAACAAGATTCAAGATGAGATTTTTTTATTAGGTGTGGTTGAAAATACCAAGATTATTTTAAGAAAAGAGTGTGGTTGTTGTTGTTGTTGTTGTTATGTGTCATCGAGTCGGCCCCGACTCATAGGAACCCCTCCTTGGGTTTCCAAGGCAGTATCACTACGGAAGTAAATTATCCAACCTTCCTCCCGAGGAATGGCTGGTAAGTTTGAACCACCAGCTTTCTGGTTACAGTCAAGTGCTTTAGGCACTATGCTACCAGAGCTCCTAAGAAAAGATTAACAATAGTTTAAGTACAATGAGAGTATAAAAACTTACCTTGCTGTGTTTTTATAGATTTTGATTTAAACCTATTATTAATAAGTGCTGACATATTTGCCATGGGCATGACACTACCCTCTAGAGACAATTTGGTAATTTTTGGAGAAGTTTTTGCTTATCACAATATGTTGTTGTTGTTATGTGCCGTCAAGTCATACCCAACTCATAGCGACCCCTCCTTGGGTTTCCGAGGCAGTATCACTATAGAAGTAGATTGCCCCATCTTCCTTCCGAGGAGTGGCTGGTGGGTTTGAACCGCCAGCCTTCTGGTTAGCAGTCAAGTGCCTTAGCCACTATGCTACCAGAGCTCCCTTATCACAATATGGAGGATGCTATTAGAATTTAATGCACAGAAATACAAGATTTGGGACAATTCTGCAAAATGAAGAATTGTTCTGTCTCCATGAAGTAGTCTAATATCCCAATGCCTACCCATGCAGAAGAAAAACCTATTTATGATAATCAGAGCTTAGACCCTAATTCTATTTCACATCAAAAACTAAAGTTTATTTTGTGTTGTATAAATACACACTGGATTTTACATAATTGCAACCCTTGCTACAATAAGAAAAGATAATGTTCCAATTTTTTTGAAAGTTATTTATGAAAAAAATATATTTTTCAAAATCTCATTACTAATGTCAATTGCCACTTGTGTTGTTTGAGACAGCAATTCAACACAATGTATCATGCTTTCTTTGTAACTGTTGCATTCATGGTGTTTGTACCTACAAACCTTTTTGCTGTATAGTGTTTTTTTCCTGACAGGTGGAATGAAAATGTGATATCTGATGCTTCTTGGGCCATGAGATAGATAAGTCATCTACTGTGGATGAAGAACCAACAAAATAGAAGAACCTGAGTCATAGACACCAAGGCCATAGCCTTCAGGCTTCTTCTAAGATAG
>NW_006921976.1:2497251-2508756 GCF_000298275.1 Orycteropus afer afer | reverse complement strand
TCTCCAAAATACAGAGTTCCCTAAACATGAAATGTATATACAGTGAATAAATACTAAAAGATATGGAAACCAGTTGTTGACACATAGAAGGTACTCATTAAATATCAGTTATTAAATAAGTATATTATAAAAATCATTGATGTTTTCAGTAAGTATTTAATAATAGCCAGTTATGTGCCAAACACTGTGTGTTTTATTGGTGATACAAAGGTGATTAATGAATTATGTGTGTATAAGAAAATATTTTCCAGAAGTTCCCCAAAGAATACTTATTATTCTGACAGGAATTTCAGTGTGAGTTGAAGTCTAATTTTTTTTTTTTTTTTTTTTATCAACTTCCATCTGGGAAAATATGAATTATATTGAAATGGAGATAAAAGTAATTTAAGTTGAGGATGGGAATATTGATTGCATATTTATTTTTATTTTTATTTTTAAGAATATTCATTATATATTACTCTGGTCATAATAGTTATAAAGTGAGCACCATCATTATTATTAAAATTTCTATTTTTTAGGATTATTGAGGACATTTTGGAATTTTGACTACTTTTTGACTACTTTTTCTGGCAGCATTTAGATAGGTTTTTCAAATCTTTGTTTGTTGATTTTCATTATAACATAAAATAGTATAACAGTAATTAAAATATTTTAACTTTACCAAAATGAGGCAACCAATGTTTTTCATAGACACAATTGACAAGGACCTGGCAAATTTCATTTTCTATTGGGACTCTGTCTCTGTATCCTGCAACCAAGTTTGTTTGCTGTTTTAAATCTGTAAAAAATAGTATTTTGGAAGAACTTACTAGACTGGATTTTGAATAACTCACTAAAATGTGAGTTTCATTTGTTTTTTCTTAGTAGGAAATGAAATCTTTTAGTGGTTTTCTTCTTGAGATGCTTTATCTCATTAGACATCTTAGCAGAATCACATGAGTCCTTTATAAAATTTTAAACCATTTATTCCCTATTAAAGTGGCAAACACATGTAAATGACATAGTCATTAGCATGGGTGAATAGGTCATAACTCTGCATTTTCACATTAGCTGGTTTAGTCACATTTGAATTCACTAAATGAATGCAACACATTTTCTTTCACTAGTCAAAACTGTAATAATGGTTTTAAGATTGTTTCATGAAAATTGGATCCCTCAATTACTTTCTTCTACTTTGCCCTTTGACCTCCTACACAGACTTTTATTGTTTCAGCCACATTCCTCACATTGTTCCACACATGAGAGGGGAACTTTTAAGATGTCCTTGATATTATTAGTTGGAATACTGTGCATTAATGCAAAGCTGTCTGGCTCTATAATGGTCATGTGCCTTGCCTTCAAAGGCACTGAGATACTTCAATTATGAAATAAGCCATTGAATGGTAAATTTGAATTGCACATTGTAGAGGAAAATTAACTGCTTTGGTTATATAGGACCTTCACCTTTTCCCACTCCCTCTTTTCATTCACTGAACAATTATCATTTTTATGGTCATTTATTTCCACAGTCAGTTATAACTACAAGCTTGTTTGATTCTCTGTGCTTTATTTGAAGCTTCAAACAGCTTTGGGACCACTGTATGCTTTCTGTGTCTACAGGATCATATCAAGAGAGTTGCTTCAGTGGTTTGCTCTCATGACAGAACCCCTTGATACACACTGGGTCAATTCTTCCAGGATTGCCTCAAATAAATCAATTTGTGTTATTCAAATCCATTCACTTAAGAGTTCAAAATACTCTGGGAATCTCAGATATTCCTCAGTTGCAGAAGGCTTACAGTTTTGAATTTCATTGTATTGTAGTATAATTTTCAATTCTGACTCAGTTATAACAATATTGGCAAAACAATCAAAGGAAGTCCAGAGCAAACTGGAAATGACAAACCACAGGTTCTCTACTATCTTGTGATGTGTCCCTATGGAATAGCTTTTAAATACTCAAGAGATGTTCTTACATTGTGACTTGGGTGCCTTACACAGTGTCTGGAACACTTAAGAAGCAGTTGTTGAATGAATGACAATGTATAGAATGTGTAGAGGGTAAAGGGAGGAGAAGGGAGAAAAAAATAAAAAGAAAAAAGCCTTTTTGTTTGTTTGCTTGTTTAATTTTTAAAGGATATTTGAAAGTGCCCTGAGAAAGTCTCACATGATTTTATGTGCTAAGAATATTTTACTGCAACACTGCCAATATATGCTCACAATTAAGAAGGCATTCAACTTCTTCCTTCCTAAAGCCACTTATGTTTCACAAGTAATATGAAGACTATAGTTGGGCATTTTGACAATAGAGCAAAGATATGTTAAGCTTTAATGATAGGAAGGAAATTTTTATATTCTATAGGTAGATGGTAGAACAGAACAGAGTTTGATAGGTGCCAGAGTGAGAAAAGTGCTGTGTAGTAAAATTAAATGAATATTTAATCCACTAATCCATTTAATTGAAGGTACCATATGGACCTTGATTTGTTTGACTTTATTCATTTAATGGTTTTAAAAATAATTACAGTATGTCTTTATTGAAAATTTTTGAGTATTGTAATAATCAGATATATTTTGGATCAAATATGTTTATTTCAAGTTATTAATAATATGGATTGAATTGTGTCCTCAAAAAATTCATGTTGTAAGTCCTAACCATTATACTTGTGGTTAAGGAGCTCTGGTGGTGCAATGCCTAAGGCATTTGCCTGCTAATCAGAAGGTTGTCAATTCAAACCTACCAGCTGCTCTGCAGAAGGAAGATGGGCCAATTTACTTCCATGAAGATTTACCACCTTGGAAACCCACTGGGGTAACTATGAGTCAGAATCTACTCAATGACAGGTTTTTTTTTTTTTTTTTCATTCCTGTGTTTGTAATCTCATTTGAGGGTGTTTTTTCTTTGTTATGTGAATAAAGCAGTATTACTAAATTGTTTGATACATTAAGCTACAATAAGATAGTATTTTAATAAATAAAAAGCAACTAATTGAAACAAATTAACCTATGACATGGCACCATTCATTTGCAAATTTCCATTGAGCTGCTATTATGTTCCAGTCATTATTTTACACTTGTTTTCAAGAAAAACAGATGATTCACAACTTATTTCGGTGATAAATGATGTAACAGACAATATGCAAAGCGAAAAAAGTTAATGATTAAATTTAAATATTATTTGATTAAATTAATATAAAGTAATATATTAGGATCCCATAGGAATTATGTTGAATTTTGTCTGAAAATATGTATGAAAAGTCTCCAACCATATGGTAGTTTATAGACATGCTACTCATCTAATGCATTCTTATTAGCTTGAAAAAGGGGAAAATAAGGGACAAAGAAGGTATAAAGTTAACTGCAGATAGCACATGCTACCCTATTTAATCAATGATTCTTACAAGTGGGGATGGTAAGATTTTGCCTCATGTAATTCGAACATGTTTTCATGAATGACCAGACCCTGGAGAAGTATATCATGCTTGGTAAAGTAGAGGGTTAATGAAAAAGGGCAAGACTATCAATAAGATGGATTGACACAGTGACTGCAACAATGGGCTCAAACCTAGCAATCATTGTGAGGATACCACAGGACCAAGGAGTGTTTCATTCTATTGTATATAGGGTCACTATGAGTCAGAACCAGCTCAGTGGCACCTAACAGCAACAACAATTAAAGGTAAGCATGAGATTGGGACTATACCAGTTCTCTATGTCATGGACATTTTTAAAATGGTAAAATGCAGGAACCAGTGAGTAACTTCCTGGAGCATTATGGTAGTAAATAGCTTGATAGACTATGTCCTATTTCATGATTAACTGTGTAAATGAAAATATTATTTAATGAATGTTATCCAATATATTTTCCCTTGTAAATAATTCCTTTTTATCATCAGTACCTAAGCCATTAAAACTGGAAAAGATGCTGAGATGCATTTCTTTGATGAAGAGAGGTTACAGAAGAATACAGAGAAGAAAAGCTAAATTTATAAATTTAATGTCCAAATAAACTTTTGGAAATTTTTGAAGTGAGTATCTGCAGAAGTTGAAAACTGGAGCCTTAAATTTCAAGGTATAAAGCCTGAAGAAATGAATGAATACCATTTATGCCATGAGCTATAGTGAAGGGAAGAATATTTCATGCCCCCAGAGTCACTTCCTTCTTACAAGGAAATACAAGTATGTGATTAGCAGGGCAAAACAAGGCATTGAAGAGTTTAATGCAAACTTAGATGCTGGTGAATGATTAATTCCCTGCATCCTTGCGTTTCTCACCATCTGTAAGTCAAAGTTTAAAAGATGCTTTAGAGCTTAGAGAAGGAGTCTCAGGGGAAAAGGGCATGTGAGGGTTTGGAAGAGTGATAGACACACTTAGCATCAACCTGGCAATAAACTGTAGAGCTGCAACGGCAAAATCAGATGAGCCTGTGGATTGGCTCCCAGTCTATAGCAATCAAGTGTGGTATAATTCTTAAGAGACATAAGAGGAGGATTAACATTGATCAAAGGAGACTGGTAGTCAGAAAGCATTTCTGAATGTGGAATGGATATTGCAGAAAGCATAGACCATGTTGACTGGTTGTCATCATGACATAGTCAGACACTTCAGAAGAATATGGAGCAAGACATTGGCTCACAGTCAAACCTAAAATAGTATCAATCATCTCAGAAAACACCAAGAAACTAGAGTGCAACCCAGATCTTTATGTGCAACTTGTGACTGTTGCACAAGTTATTTCTGGCTGGGGAGTACTTCTTTAAAATAAAACCAAACTCCCTGCCATCAAGGCGATTTTGACTCATGGTAATCCCCATTGGATTTCCAAGACTGTAAATATTTGTTGAAGTAGATTGCCTCATCTTCCTCCTGTGGAGCAGCTGGTGGGTTTGAACCAACCACTTTCTGGTTAGCAGTCAAATGCCTTACTCCCTAAGCCAACAGAACTCTTAAAAAAAAAAAAAAGAAAAAGGAAAAGAAATCTAGGATTTGTGGTTACAGAGATCAGAGAAGTAGATGAATTGTGCAATTTCACAGAGTAAGATTACTCAGAGGCAGGTCCTCTGCTTCTGAATCCAGTATAAATAGTCCCCTACTTATGATATATTTGAGTTATGATGAACCACACTTATGGCTGTTTGCTTTTTTTGGGTGTTTTATCATTAGTAAAATGTACTCCATTCCACTGTGTAATTTGCCGATAGGAGCATATCTGTAAATTTATAGGTAATATTTCCAATCCCAAAGACAAATGAAGATCAGTTCCATAAAAATATTGATAATAAAAGACAATAATAATGAAAACTCCAAACAAAATCAAGCATTCAACTTAAGTCAGCACCAACTTACAATGGGATCACTGAAATAAAACCGTGTCATAAGCCAGAGACTACCTATACTCTTTCCCGATTGTGCCATTGAAAACCTGGTGATGATGATGATGATGTTATGGGTTCTTAACTGAACATTTAGAATAGTGAATAAATGAGCAGTGGTTGCAAAAAATTAAGGACTCAGCTGCTAATACAAAGGTTGGTGGTCCGATCCACCCAGTGCCTCTTCAGGATAAAGATCTGGAGATAAGCGTCTATAAAGATTATAGCCAAGATAAACCCCTATGGCACTTCTACTTTGTTAAATGGGGTTGCTTTGAGTTAGGACTGACTTGATGAAACCACAAAACAACACAATAATGAACATAAAAGAATTAAAAATAATATTAAACTTAAAGTTATATTCTCAGATCATAAATATTTTAATGAATTATTAAACTAAAAGCTAAACTCACTGCCATAGAGTTGGTTCTAATTCATAGCGACCTCCATTGGGTTTCTGAGGGTGTATGTTTATGGAAGTAGATTCCTTCCATGGAACAGCTGGTGAGTTTGAACTGCTGATCTTCTGATTAGTGGCCAAATGCCTTATCCAATATACCACCAGAGCTCCTTATTATTGAATTATTAAAATTATTTTATTAAAACCAATTATTAAATATAATACATATATTTTACTGCTCCAGTAATAAGTCATGGGACTCTTAACTGTGCACATGTACTTTTTTGAAATCAGTTCCATAATATATATATAAACAATACTATAGCTATATATCGGAAGGAAGGTTGGGCAATCCTACTTCCGTAGTGATACTGCCTCGGAAACCCAAGGAGGGGTCGCTATGAGTCGGGGCCGACTCGACGGCACATAACAACAACAACAACAACATAGCTATATATGACAGAGAAGGTCTTAATGACTAACTCTACAGTAATTTTTTCAAACTTAAAGAAAAAGAAAGATTGGTGAATACCCAAATCATAATCATTTTAGGAATTTGGCTTCTATTAAATCAGGTTAATATGTGGGTAATAATTAAATTTGAATGTAAAGTGTTCTGTTAAAAAATGCTGACTTGGAATGCTTCTAGTGTAAGAAAATTTTCAATAAATTATTTGTAAGCTTGCACCAGACACATTTTAAAATATTTGTGATAAACAGCTACAAATCTGTGCATGTGTCAAACTGTGTTTGGTAATTGCATATGTTGCTGTAAGAAAGATGTGTGATGTATCAGCATTTGAACAAGAATAATGAAGATCAAAAAGCAGATAAAAGGCAATTTTCTTTGAACTGTTTACTTAAACATCCGTCTTGTGTGTAAAGCTCAGAGATTTAACAGAAATATGTCCCTTTTCATGAAATGTAGTCACTACTCTATCTTTAATAATCAATCAATCTGTACTTTAAGGCATTCAATAGCTACTTCTCTATTTTAAAAAGAAACATTAACCTTTTAGAACTGTTGTTTCTTACAGAATTATAGTCAATATAATAAAGTTGTTCAAATAATGCATAATGGTTAGGATGTAGCCCTTTTCTATGCCTTTGCTAATGTAGGGAATATGGGAAATGGTCCAAAGCCTTCTACAGACTGAAGTAACCAGTTCCATCCAATTGACTCTGACTGATGGAGACCCAATGTGTGTATCAGAGTACAACTGTGCCCTATAGAGTTTTTGAGAAGTAGATTGCCAGGCCCTTCTTTCAAGTCACTTCTGGGTAACTCAGACCCCAAACTTTTGGTTAGCTAGCTTAATGCATTAACAGTTTGCACCACCCAGGGCTCCTTAAAAATCCTGATGGTCTCATGATGTTTATTTAAAATCAAAGTAGGATTCCTCCTCTTCATTTTACACCTTTGTAAATTTGATTTTTTTTTTTAATTCAAAACAGTTAAAATCCCAATTATGAATGTTCATGATAAATTTCTTCCTGCATTATATATCCATATTGTTGTTGTTGTTATGTGCCATTGAGTCATCTCTGACTCATCACAACCCCTCCTTGGATTTCCAAGGCAATAGCACTACAGAAGTAGATTGCCCAATCTTCCTTCCAAGGAGTGGCTGGTGGGTTTGAACCACCAACCTTCTGGTTAGCAGTCAAGTGTTTTAGACACTATGCCACCAGAGCTCCCTGTATATCCATGGAGAGTCTTTATTTTTTTCCCAACTATGAATTATGAGTTAGGAGCTCTGGTAGCATAGTGCCTAAGGCACCTGACTGCTAACCAGAAGGCTGGCGGTTCAAACCCACCAGCCACTCCTCGGAAGGAAGTTTGGCCAATCTACTTCCATAGTGATACTGCCTCGGAAACCCAAGGAGGGGTTGCTATGAGTTGGGGCGACTCAATGGCACATAACAACAACAACAACAACATGAATTATGAGTTAGATGTACAAGTAGTCCTTGACTTGCCATGTATTTGAGTTACTACAGACTGCTCTTATGACCATCGTTTTTATTTTTATTTTTTGGTATATCTTATTGTTAGTAATTATACTACATACAATATTTCTGCAAGTAATTTGATTAAGTTATCATTCTTATAAACCCAAACTAACTACTGTTGTGTCAATTCTGACTCCTAGTAACCCTACAAGAGAGTTGAAATGGCCCAAAGGGTTTCCAAGGCTGTAAATCTTTATGAAAACAGACTGCCACATCTTTCTCTCACTGAACCCCTGGGGGTTTCAAATTGAAAATATTACAGTCAACAGTCAAGTTCTTTAACTACTGAGCCATTAGAGCTCCTTTATTGTCCCATCTCAACCTTTATAGATTAATAAAGATCGGGTTTATAAAGATAATGATAGTAAAAGGCAAAATAATGAAAAAAAGATTGAGATATTCAACTTCTATTGGAACTGACTTATGATGGAGTCATTGGAATGCAATGTCATCATTAAATAAAGTACTATCTGTATTAAAACTTAGATGTTAATTCCATTTCAGTGATGCACTAAAAATCTTTAAACGTGTACATAACACCAGTTAAAATTAATTTGACACCTTCATGGTACAGAGTGCTATAAGACATTCTATTTGCAGTAGAGTTAGAAAGCAAGTAAAGATGGCCTGTAATAATATTCAAAGAGTATGTTGTGTTGAGAAGAGAAAATAAATTATCATGCATTGTATATGTGTTAGAGCAGATAAAATATTTCTATGCTAAGATCCATTTTTACTACTTCCTCCTGTCCCTCACTCCACATCCCCCATACCCTGGGAGATTTAAGTCCCATTTCTACAACCTTGGACACCACTAATGGGAGATCCTGTGTTGGCATATCACTGTCTAGCTTCTTTACCTCACTCCTATTTCAGGAGTAAACGACATTTTAAATCCTTCTCTAACAAACAAACAAAAAATCTGCTATTGGACTCTGTACTACATAGATTTAACAAATGTGTAGGTTTTGCCTTGGTTATGACAGAATATTTTATTTGTCAAGAATACAAATATGGGTGCACCTCCACCATTTATTAACTATATAACCATGGATAACTACTTAACCCATTTGTGCTTCAATATGCTCAACTATAAAATAAGCATAATAATGACACTGCCATAAAGGAGTGTTATGAAGATTACATCAACTATCAACAGTAACAAGTAATATTTCAAAAGAATTTGTTGTTGTTGTTAGATGCCATCTAGTTGGTTTTGACTCATGGCAGCCCTGTGTAAAACAGAATGAACAACAGGCACGACACCATTCTCACAATCTTTGCTATGCTTGAGTCCAGTGTTGAAGTCACTGTGTCAATCCATCTTGTTGAAGATCATTCACTTTTTTGACTATCCTCCAAATTATCAAGCATGATATCCTTCTCCAGTGACTGACTGGTCCCTCCTGATAACATGACCAAAATGTTAGAGTAAATGGCAGGTGCCCTTTAGTCTTCAAAGTGACATCTCTGCTCTTTAACACTTGTAAGAGGTCTTTTGCAGCAGATTGGGCAATGCAATTAAAAAAAAAAAAAAAAAACTGCCCTGGAGTCAATTTCAACTCATAGTGACGGCCTTTGCATTTCTGAGGCAGTAAATCTTTACAGAAGTAGATTGCCCAGTCTTCCTTCTGCGGAGTGGCTGGTAGGTTTGAACTGCCAACCTTCCGGTTAGCAGTAAAATGCCTTCAGCACTATGCCACCAGATCTCCTTCAATGTGATAAGTCCTTTGATTTGTTGACTTCTTTTTCCATGGCATTGATTGGGGATCCAGGGAAAAATGAATTCTCTGACACTTTCAGTCTTTCTCAATTTGTCATGTTCCTTATTGGTCCAGTTTTGAAGACTTTTGTTTTCTTTATCTTGAGGTGTAATCCATCCTGAAGGCTGTTGTCTTTGATCTTCATCAATAAGTGATTCAAATCATCTTCACTTTCAGCAAGCAAAGTTATGTTATCTGCATATTGCAGGTTGTTAATGAGTCTCCTTCCCATCCTGATACCATGTTCTTTTCCATATAGTCCAGTTTCTTGGATTATTTGCTGAGCATACAGATGGAGTTAAGTATCATGAAAGGGTACAGTGCTCCCACACACTTTCTTGATTTTACATCACACAATATCCCCTTGTTCTGTTTGAAAGACTACCTCTTATTCTGTGTACAAGTTCCTCCTGAGCACAATGAAGTGTTCTGAATTCCCTTTCTTTGTAATATTATTGACAATTTGTTATGATCCACACAGTCAAATGCCTTTGCTTAGTCAATTAAACACAAGTAAACATTTTTCTGGTAGTCTCTGCTTTCAGGCAAGATACATCTGATATCAGCTTTGCTAACCCTCGGAAGGAAGATGGGGCAATCTACTTCCGTAGTGATACTGCCTTAGAAACCCAAGGAGGGGTCGCTATGAGTCGGGTCCGACTTGACGGCACATAACAACAACAACAACAGCATCCCTCATTCCATGTCCTCTTCTGAATCCAGTTTGAATTTCTGGCAATTTCAGTTTCCAGTTTGAATTCACTATTGATATATTGCTGGAATTGTTTCTGAGTAATTTTCAGCAAAAATTGACTTGCATGTGGTATTAATGATGTTTGATAATTTCTTTCTTTCTTTTAATTGTGATTTGGGTTAAAATTTATAGAGAAAATTCACTTTCTATGCAGCAATTCACATACATTTTGTCTCAAGAGATTGACCACAATTCACCACAATACAACAGCTCCCCTCCCACTTCCTCCTGACAGTCACCACTTCCCTGTGTGCATCTATCCATGCACCCCTCCCCCTGAGCTGTCTCCCTGTGCATAAACAGCCCTTCTTTCTCCCATGATTGTTCTCTCCAAGGAGTGTATCTACCTCACGTAAATGTTCAACTCCTCTGTCTATATTTTGTTTGGCTGGAAGCCATAATTGTAGGCTCAATTCCAGACCTGAAGGGCAGCTAGGGGCCATAGTCTCAGTGGTTCCACCAGGCTCTATCAGAGCAGCAAACCTGCTCCTCCCCTTTTTTCCCAGATGATTTTTAATTTTGTTCCACATTGTTCTCCCTCTCTATCTAAGATCTCCTACATAGATCCTCTTCTGAGTGGTTGATGGTGGTAGCTGGACACCATCTAGTTCTTCTGGTCTCATAGTCATATAGGCGATACTGGCATGGTATACCAGTTGCTAGGACTAATTGTTTCCATGAATCTTTGGTTTTCTTCATTCTTCTTTGCTGTGGACAAGGAGAGACCCATCCTTGCATCTAGATGGCTGCTTGCAAGCTTTGAAGATCACAGTCACTACTCACCAATAGGAGGTGGAGCAATGTTTTGTGTAGTATGTTATGCCGATTGGGCTTGATGTCCCCTGTGACTATGGTCCCAAGCCCACAGATTCAACTACGTAGTCCCTCTGGGTAGCTGGCTATGACCCAGAAGTGACTATAATTTTGTCCTTTGTCAGCTCTGTTATATACCTGGGAATTCAGATCATACAAATACACTCATAGGACCATTGTCTACCAGCCCTATACATGGTCATGGGTACACTCCCCACTTCATAAACATACCTAATAATTCAGCCCGTCCACCCATCTATCCACCGTATACCCATGTTTGCCTTCACAGACAGTGCAGTACTCTATGTGCAAAAGGGTTCATCTTTGTTGTCTGTACTTCCCATGAACCTCTGTCTTCCTCTTCCTCAATGCCACCATGTTGATCACTCACATTTGGTACATTGCCCTTC
>NW_006921976.1:2445524-2495859 GCF_000298275.1 Orycteropus afer afer | reverse complement strand
TGGAATGGGCACAAATATGGATCTCTTCCAGTCAGTTGGCCAGGTAGCTGTCTTCCAAATCTCTTGGCATAACTGAGTGAGTGCCTCCAATGGGGTTGTGAGGATGGTATAGGAGAGTATAGTGTTTTGTTTTGTTGTACATAGGTTTGCTATCAGTTAGAGCTGACTTGACAGCACCTAACCACAATAATTGTTTTGGGTACAGTGACTCTCTGTATTTCTTCCATCTTCTTTTGATGCTTCCTGCATTGTTCAATATTTTGATGACAGAATCCTGCAGTATTGCAAGTTGAGGCTTGAATTTTTTTCTTCGGCTTGAGAAATGTTGAGAATGTTCTTTCTTTTTTGATTTTCCAAATGAAGGTATTTGCACATTTCATTATGATACTTTCCTTTTTCATCTCAAGCTGTCCTTTGAAATTTTCTGTTCAAGTGTTTTACTTCATCATTTCTTCCTTTCATTTTGGGTACTCGCCATTCAAGAGCATGTTGCAGAGAGTTTTCTGACATCTGTTTTGATCTTTTCTTCTTTTCCCGTCTTTTGAATGACTTTTTCCTTCCTCATATATAATGTTATGGATTTCATCCCACAACTTGTCTGGCCTTTGGTCATTGGTATTCAAGTATGAAATCTGTTCTTCAGATGGTCTCTAAATTCAGGTAGGATATACTCAAAGTTGTAAGAAAGCACATAGAACAAATGCAATAGTAAGTGCCATATAAATTTTAATTCACATTACTAACAAATTCCTGATTTCAGAATGAAAAATTTAAATAACTGATGGCATTTCAAGGACAAGGGTTTAAATTCCAATTGTTTTTTGCTAAAATTGCACATGATTCTGTTTATCTTAGCCATGTGTTAAATCATGTTAAACACCTAGACTGCAGCTATGTGTTTGTTAATATTAGGTGTCATCTAGCTGTTTCCAATTCATAGTGACCCTGTGTACAAACAGAAGGAACACTGCTCAGTCCTGTGACATGCTAACAGTTGTTGCTATGTTTGAGCCCATAGCTATAGCCACGGTGTCAGTCCATGTTGTTGGGCATCTTCTTTTTCTCAGACCCTCTACCAAACATGGTGTCCTTCTCCATTGACTGGTCTTTCTGATGACAAGTCCAAAATACATGAGACAAATTCTTGCCATCCTCATTTCTGAGGAGCATTCTGGCTGTATTCTTCTAATACATATTTGTTCATTCTTCTGAAATACATGGTTTATTCAATATTCTTTGTAAACACCATAATTGAAAGTCATCAGTTCATCTTTGGTCTTCCCTATTCCTTGCCCAGCTTTCTCATGCATTTGAGTGAATTAAATATGTTGTCTTACAGTTTTCAAAACAGCCTGGTACTGGTACAGCAACAGACACAGAGAAATAGAACAGTATTGAGAAGCCAGAAATAGATCCATTGACCAATGGTCAGATGATCTTTGACAAAGGGCCCAAATCCATTAAATGGGGAATAGATCGTCTCTTTCCAAAACAATGCTGGCAAACTGGATATCCATTTGCAGAAAATTGAAACAAGATCCATACCTCACACCACAGACAAAAACTAACTCCAGATGGAGCAAACACTGAAATGTAAAACCCAAAACTATAAAGTTCATCAAAGAAAAAATGGGGGCAAACTTATGGACCCTAATTTATGGCATAAATAGTCTATCAAAGCATTACCCAAGATGCACAAACAGATATACTAGATTAAAGCAGATTTTTGAGACTTTCTAAAAAATCTTATATGAATCAAAAGACTTCTTCAAAAGTGTAAAGGAGAACCTCATAATGAGAAAAATATTTGTCAATGGCATATTGGACAAAGGAGTTATCTCTAAAATTTATAGAAAACTCCAACATTTCAACATCAAAAAGACTAATAATTCAATTACAAAACTGGCAGAAAACATGAACAGACACTTCACCAAAGAAGATATTCAGACAGGTATCAAACATGTGAAGAAATATTCATGATCATTAGCCATTAGAGAGATCAAAAAACTATGAGATAACATCTCAACCCAGCATTAATAGCAAAGTTCAATAAGGCAGAAGATAACAAATGCTGGAAAGGATGTGGAGAGATTCAGACATTCATACACTTCTGGTGGGGCTGTTAAATGACACAACCACTGTGGGAATCAGTATGGTGATTCCTTAAGAAATTGGAATTAGAAATACTATTTGATTCAGCAATCCCATTATTAGTTATATATCCTAAAGAAGTGAGAGGCAGGACACAAATAGATATATGCTTAACCATATTCATTGCAGCACTATTCACAATAACAAAGAGTTGAAAACAACCTATGTGTCCATCAACCAAGGAATGGATAAATAAACTGTGGTATATACACACAATGAAGTACTATGCAACCCTAAAGAATAATGTAGACTCTGCAAAACACTGCATAACATGCATGAACTTGGAGGACATTACGTTGAGTAAAATAAGTCAATCACAAAAGGATAAATATTGTATTAGTCCACTATTGTAAAAAGTCAAAGAAAGGTTTATACAAAGAAGGAAACTTTATTTGTTGCCAGTCAGAGAAGAGGAGGGAAATTTTCTAGATAGTTTAGGGAAAAAAAAAATATGAGATAGGTGGTGGAATATTTTGGAAAAGGATAGCAATAATGGAAGCACAACATGAAAAATGTAATTAATGTCCCTCAGCTGTAAATGTGGAAGTTGTATGTTTTTACCACAATAAAAGTAAGAAAAAATAAACAAATAAATACCCGTCTTGGCTCAGGTGAACCTTAGTCCTTACAGTGAAACTTTAACCAATGCTTATAAAAACAAGAAACTAGGGATCACAAATATTTAATAAATTGGCTTTAATAGTTTGCTTTCTATTATTTATTTCAAACATAACAATGGGACTGATGAGAGTATAATATGTAATACTAAATTGGCAAAGAAGCAAGTTGGAGGAAATTGTAAATATGAACTATGCATATGCTTGAAGCTTCACTCCTTTGAAAGCAAAACATCTGATGATTTTTGCTTCATTTAGAGATTTTCTTTTCAGGTTGAACAGGACACTATTTTGTATCTTGTTTTATCAAGAAATCATTAGTTGTTAAAGTGAAACTGAATGTGAAACCTTAGGAGAAGGTGATCATATCATCTTAGATGCCATAAAGTCAAAGAAATGAATGTTTTGTAAAGTGTAATATGTTCCCTAGATGTTCAGAAAACCTCCTGAGCAAAGCAAGTTCATGACAAAGATAGGTGTGCTCAAATGCTGAAAGCCCTGTAAGATGAAATCTTTATTATAGCCCTACAGATTTCCTAACAAGAGAACAAGGCAGCTAATGAACTAATGCACCTGCATTGAGATGGAGCTTTCTGTTGTGTTTAGAATTTATAGCAACACCTATAAAAAGTAGGAGAGAACATAAAATGAAGTCTAAATTGTGAGAAAAACTCTAAAACATGGAAAGCATTGTAAGTGAAAAATGCAGGATACAATAAAAATTGTATTGTATGTTATTCAAATTTTAGAAAAATAAGACAAGTTAACGTTAAGTAGAGCTACTCAATGTGTGTGTGTGTGTTTCCCCATATGGCCTGTAAACAAAGAGGTAAGTAATGAGAAAAATACAAATTAGAGGCAATTAAAATCTAAGATGTTGAAGGGGTGAATGAAGAATAAATTAGATAATGTTTGGTCTCCTTTCCCAAAGAAATTATTTTCCAACAAATATAAACATATGTGTAGGCATGAAGTCAGTGAAAAAAGAGGAAGATCTCCACCAAGATAGATTGACACAATGACTACAACAATGGACCACAAATTGCAATGATTGTGAAGATAATACAGGACCAGGCAGCATTTTGTTCTGTTAGACAGAGTTTCCATGAGTAGGAATTTACTCAAAACCACCTAACAATAACAAGGTATGAATATAAAATCAGAGTTTTATGATTTTCCAGGTATGTAGAAACATAGCATTTCAGGATGTTGTTGTTGTTATGTGCTGTTGAGTCAGACCTGACTCATAGTGACCCCTCCTTGGGTTTCCGAGGCAGTATCACTACGGAAGTAGATTGCCCCATCTTTCTTCTGAGGAGTGGCTGGTGGGTTTGAACTGCCAGCCTTCTGGTTAGCAGTCAAGTGCCTTAGGTACTAAGCTACCAGAGAGAGAAGGAGTATTAAAGATAAATATGAAATTTGAGGCATGAGTGTCCTACCTCTTAGGAATAAAACAAACAGATACATTAATTTTGAAAAGGAGAAGAGGATTGGATCTGTACTCTGTAGGGTTTGGTGGTAATCCTCAGCAAAAATTAAAAAAAAAAAAAAACAAGTAAATTCATTAGTAATTGATTTTTGAATGATAGGAAGAGAAAGAGGAAAGATCTAGGAATGTTACAAGTTCACAAAGAAACAAATGATTTCTAATGTCACTGTACATTTTCAATGTATCTAAACATGGATAGATTATGAAATGTGTTAATATGTCTTTATTTAACTGAACTGTTTAAATGACTGTCATTATAGACAGAGAAATATGCATTTAATAATAGGAGAGACTGAAATTGTAGCTAGTTGAAATACTTCCAAGGGTTACTTTTAATGATCTGTTATCTTCTGAAGGATTATCTTTAATAATGTTGTAGCGTCACTACTTACTACTTTACTGCACTACACTTTTTTTTAAAAAAAAAAAGGCTGCAGACAGTATACTCATCCTAAAAGAGCCATAAATATATATTGGGATATATTGAATGATAATGCTTTATTGTAAATCAATGTAGAAACAAAGTACCATTAAAAGATGAAATTATGTCCTAACCTCACCAATTTCAACATGTTATCAGGAAGGACCAGTGTCTGAAAAAGGACATCATGCTTGATAAAGTAGAGGGTCAGTGAAAAAGAGGAAAACCCTCAAAGAGATGGAATGACACTATAACAATTAGCTTAAACGTAGCAATCTCTGTGAGGATGGCATAGGAATGGGTGGTGTTTCATTCTGTTGTACATAGGGTTGCTATGAATTGACTTGAGGTCACCTAACAAAAACAGCCTCACCACATACCAAGATGATTTTACAGATTAATTAAAATTATTCACTGTTAAAGGTAGAAATCAAGTAGAAAATACTTCTTACTGACAGTTCCAATAGTTCAGAGCTTTATACTATGGTTCATACCTAGAAACCTATTTCTCTGTTGGACATGCCCATCAAAAGTCTTGTAGTCATCTTACTCAATAGACAAAAGTTGCATCCATTAGCATACTTCCAAGTTCCTTCTTCTTCCTGGAGTTCTGATACTTAGGAATGGAAACTTCATACCCTTATATTTGCAAAGACTCTTAGGAGTTATCTCTAACTTCCTGGAATGTAGTTCTTAATCTCAACAAGATGGACTGACACAGTGGGTACAACAATGGCCACAGGTATAGCAAGGATTGTGAGGATGGTACATAGCTGGGCAGTGCTTCATTCTGTTCTACATAGGGTCTCTATGAGTTGGAGCCAACTCAGTGGCACCTAACAACAACAACAATGTTGCTCTTAAATCATATCAGTCATCAAGCCATAATGGCAGGGCAGGGATATGACCCGAATTACATCATAGAAATTGTACTGTGTCAAAAAGTAAAATTGGGGATGGCCTAATTTTCTCCACTTTCTTATTGAGAGTCCAGAACAAATAATAACTAAGTTTCTAGTACAGTTCATTATTCATTCTTTTATGAAATAAGAGTTTAATAGTACCTATGATAAGTCCATGGCTGGTGCAAATGGTGAATACACTTGGCTGCCACGTGAAAGTTTAGAGGTTCTACTCCACTTGGAGGCTCCTTGAAACAAAAGCATGGTGATCTACTTCCAACAAATCAGCTATTGAAAATCATATGAGGTATAATTTTACTGTGACACATATGAGGCCACCATGAGTCAGAATTGACTCAACAGGAAGTGAGATTGTAATTTAAGTGACAGCAATTTAATCCTTTGTAATCTAAATCACATGTTGTTGCTGTTGTTATGTGGCATCAAGTCAAACCCGATTCATAGTGACCCCTCCTTGGGTTTCTGAGGTGGTATCACTATGGAAATAGATTGTCCAACCTTCCTTCTGAGGAGTGGCTGGTGGGTTTGAACCACCAGCCTTCTGGTTAACAGTCAAGTGCCTTAGGACCTGACATTTAAAAAGGCATAACCCTGAGTGCTGTAGCAGTTCACATGGACATCTTTGGTGGATACAGGGCTAACTTGATATTAGACAGACTTGAGCTTGAATGCCTGCTCTTAGTGTAGCTATATACTCTTAAATAAGTTGTGACTCATTATTAAATGTAGATAATAGTATGATGAAGATTAAAGGAAACAATAATCCAATTCACAGATCCTGGCACATAATAGGCATTCCATAAATATAAGTCCCTTCTCTCTCTTCCCCAGAAAAGTTAAGATCATTTCTGGGTGCAAAGTATAAGAGTGTTTTAGAGAAAACATACTTTTTTTTTTTTTTGTCCTGTAAAAGTGAATAGCTTTATATTGGAAAGAAGTGAGAATGAGAATGTTATTACAGGTACAAAGTAAGGTTTATTAGAATTATGTAAGTGGGAAAGTACAGGGCCTGTTAGATCATTGGATCAAAAGGAGATACATATATCCCAATAGAATCTATTTTATTGTTGTTAGGTGCCATTGCGTCATCTCTGACTCATAGCGACCCTGCAAACAACAAAATGAAACACTACCTAGTCCTGTGCCAGCCTCACAATCCTCTCTATATCTGAGCCCATTGCTGGAGCCATTGTCAATCCATCTCGTTGAGGGCCTCCCCCTTTTTCATTGACCCTCCACTTTACCAAACATGATACCCTTTTCCAATGAGTGGTCTCTTCTGACAACATGACCAAAGTAGGTGAGATAAATTCTGGGCATTCTTGCTTCCAAGAAGCATTCTGACTGCACTTCTTCCAGGACAAATTTGTTAGTTATTTTGGCAGTCCATGGTACTTTCAGTATTTTTTGTCAACACCACAATTCAAAAACATCAACTCCTCTTTGGTCTTCTTTATTTATTACCCAGCTTCCACATGCACATGAGCCTATTGAAAATACCGTGGCATGGGTTAGGCACACCTTCAAGAGACATCTTTGGTCTTCAGCACTTTAAAGAGGTCTTTTGCAGGAGATGTGTCAGTGCAATACATCATCTGATTTCTTGACTGCTGCTTCTGTTGGTGTTGATTATGGAACCAAGTAATATGAAATAGTAGACTTAAATCTTTTCTCCATTTATTGTGATGCTGCTTATTGATCTAGTTGTGAGGATTTTCATTTTCTTGATGTTGAGATTTGATCCATACTGCAGACTGTAGTCTTTAATCTTCACCAGGAAATGCTTCAAGTCATTGTCACTTTCAGCAAGCAACGTTGTGTCATCTGCTTACCTCAGGTTATTAATGAGTCTTCCTCTAATCCTGATGTCATGTTCCTCTTCATATAGTTTAGCTTCTCAGATTATTTGCTCAGTATACAGATTGCATAACTATGGTGAAAGGATACAACCCTGACACACACACTTCCTGATTTAAAATCATGGAGTATCGTCTTGTTCTATTTGAACAAGAGCCTCCTGGTCCATGTATAGGTTCCTCATGAGCACAATTAAGTGTTCTGGAATTCCCTTTCTTCTCAATATTATCCATAATTTTCTATGATCCCCTAAATCAAATTCCTTTACATAGTCAATAAAACACAAGTAAACATCTTTCTGGTATCTGTTGCTGTCAGCCAAGATCCATCTGACATCAGCAACAGAATCTATAGATTTCATTAAAAAAAAAAAAAAGAAAAAAAGAATCCTGCTTTTGTTTTCAGTTTTATACTTACTAACACAAAGGGAGCTCTGGTGGCACTGTGGTTAAAGCATTGGGCTGGTAACTATATGGTTGGTGGTTTGAACCCACCAGCTGCTCCTTGAGAGAAAGATGAGGCAGACTGCTTCTGTTAAGATTTATAGCCTTAGAAACCCTATATGGGGCAGTTCTGCTTCGCCCTGTAGGTCTCTGAGAATTGGAATCTACTTGAGGGCAGTGGGTTTCATTGGTTTTAGCTAACATAGCACAGTGACATATAGTAAGCATGCTACAAAATATTTTTTTAATGAAAGAATGAATTAAATATTGCTGGGCAAATAGAAAACCAAACCTGTTGCCAAAGTGTTGAATTTGACTCAGAGTGACCATATAGGGCAGAGTAGAAAAAGGTTCAGGCAGTGTTTCCAAGATTGTAAACCTTTATGGAAGCAGATTGACTTTTTTTTTTTTTTTTTTTGCAGCAAAGAAACTGGTAGATTCAAACCACCAACATTCCTATAGCAGCAGAATGCTTTTAACCACTGGGCAAACCAAGGGTATCTTGGAAAACCTTTACTCTCAGAATCTTTTTAAATGTAGTAGCTAGAACAATAGACCAATAGTTCCTCTTTCTTTAGATACTATACTCCTAATGGATTGGTAACTGAGTAGGAAATAAACAAGGACATGGATGAGTAAAGAATTTATCTCATTCATCGATGCATGACCCATCTTCAGCTCTTATTTTTGGGTTAAAAGGTTAAAAAGAGTCAAATATCATCCATTTCAATTGGTTCTACCTTTATAATCAATTCATAACTATCTTTCCAGTATCCCAGGCAAAGTACTAACATTTTCTCTCTTTGTTTAAGATGTGATCTATATTGGCTCTAACATTACCAGCAACACTAAATGAATTCTGTTTATGGTGTCTTCTAGGATATTTGGGGACATTTATTAACTGTCAAATAGTATTTTAATAATATATTGAAAGTCATTTCTCCTACCATATATGCTCAAGAAGGCATTCTGATTTTAAGGAATTGTAAATTCAATCACTTTTTTTTCCTCTTCCTTATGCATGAAAATAGCTATTTTCTTAATATAAAATTAATGTAGTCTCTTGATTTTCTTTTGTTATGATCTCTGTTAAATGCATCTTAATGTAGACTTTGATGAAAAACGTTAGAGACTTATGATTCCTAAAAGTGTATTTTCTTTATTTTGAAGCTAAAATGAAAAATATATTTAAAGGATGCAGTTGAACAAAATTAATATTTGCGATCCCAAAGCCATTTGTGAAAACAAGTAGATCAAGTCAGGTTCAGTCTTTAGATAAAGTTGCTAAAGCAGTTAATTCATATTAGTTAAGCTAAAAAAGACTCAGGTTGAAAATCAATTCTACCTAACATATAATGGTTTGGATCCAGTGAAATAATTTGTTTGCTTCTGTCTGGGATCACTGATTATTGATTCTTTGGGTCAGACTATGAAGTTGCAACTTTCTTTGATTCCCCAGAAGTTTTTCAGTGGAAATGATCAGACTTGGGGAGTTCTGACTCAAAGGAAAAGAAAATAAATCAGCACTCCCTTCAGTAAATAAAGACTCCTTTTCTTTCTATAAGAAGTAGACTCCAATTATTTCTGGATTTCTTTACTGACAGGATAAATCTCAATATGAATTTTTGTTGAATCACTTGCCATTAAAAACCAACCAAATAGTCAAAACACAAACAAACAAAAAGCTCCTCCAGGAATAGAAAGTGTACCACTTTATGTGAGCTATAACACACAATTTGCCAGTTGACTACTGAACACTAGGTTATAAGTATATAATGCTGTTTTGGTCAAATATCTGTCAGGAGGTTATGCATCACAGTCGACTGATAACCTTTGGTTTAGCTCTTCACTAGAATTTTCCCTTCTAGTGTTCCTGCACCCTTGGCCAGATTAATCTGAATAAAATATTATTTAACCAAGTCATTTTCCTGCATAAAAAATTTCCATTGGCCCAGATCTAAATTATTCATCTCATTCAATGACATGTGTAGTAGTTAAGGTTATGTGTCAACTTGGCTGGGCCTGGTTTTGAGTGGCTGGGCAGCTGGATATTCCCCATGAGGAGACTGGGAATCAACTCCATAGTAGAATCTACTGTGAGCATCTGAGTAGCTGCCTTAGGTGTATGATTTGTTTCCAGTATACAAGAAGTTTTGAGAAAAGTCTCTGAGCTTTTTGATACACCTGGATGCTTCATGTAACTAAGTCTTCATTCAGCAGCCTGCTGTGTTTCCTGCTGATCCTGAGACTGTCTCTGGACTTGAACTAGTGGCCTACTATGTTGCTTAATAATCTTAGGACTGTGCCATTTTACTTGTTGACCTTGGGTTTGTCAGCCTCCACAGCCAGCTGAGTGAGATGCCTATAGCTCTAGTGGGCTGGGAGTGAGAGGTACAAATAAAGCCCAAGGATGAAGGGCCTTCACCTAGCCCCTAGAGCTGGCACATTGAACTTGGACTTCTAGCCATGTAAACCATAAGAGAATAAATCTCTGTTTGTTTAAAACCACACATTTGTGGTATTTCCTGTTAGAGCAGCATTGGGTAACTGTGGTACTTAAAGTTTATATCAACTTGTCTGGGCCTGGTTTTGATGTCTGGGCAGCTGAATGTAGCATTCCCCATGATGAGATTGGCATCAACTCCATGATTGCATCTACTGTGAGCAGCTGTGTAGCTGCCTTAGGGATATGGTCTGCTCCTGGTATTTAAGGAGACGCTTTAGGAATGGCTTGCAGCTTTTGGCACACTTGAACCCTGCATGTAGCCAAGTTGTTGTTCAACAGCCTGCCATGTTGTCTGCTGATCTTGGGACTCTTAATAGACTTGAATCAATAGCCTGACATGTGGTTTGGTAATATCAGGACTGTGTCTTTTTTATTTATCGACCTTGGGTTTGTCATTCTCAGCATCCAGCAGCTGACAGAATGTAGAAAGTCTCTAGCTTCAGAGGGACAGGAGCAAGAGGTAGAACTAAAGCTCAAGATCAAGGGGCTCTCACCAAGCCCCAAGAGACTGGTACTTTGAACTCTGACTTCTAGCCTCCAAAATTCTAAGAGAATAAACTCCTGTTTGTTAAAGTCACCCTTTTGTGGTATTTTCTGTTAGAGCAGCATGCTCACTCATTGCCATCAAGTCAGATCTGACTCATAGTGACCCCCTTCCTGGATTTCCGAGGTGGTATCACTACAGAAGTAGATTGCCCAGCCTTCCTTCTGAGTAGTGACTGGTGGGTTTGAACCACCAGCCTTCTGGTTAGCAGTCAAGTGCCTTAGGTACTACGCCACCAGACATGTGTGTGTGTATGTGTGTGTGAGTAAAACTAAACTCACTGCCATCAAGTCTATTCCGACTCATAGCAACCCTCTTTGGGTTTCTGAGGTGGTAAATATTTACAAAAGTATATTGCCCAGTTTTCCTTCCACAGAGTGTCTGGCGGGCTTGAACCGCCATCCTCCTGATTAGCAGTCAAATGTCTTAGGCACTATACCACCAGACCTTCCATACATGTATGTGTGTGTGTGTGTGTGCATATATATATATATATATATATATATATATATATATATATATATATATATATATGTATATGTATAATATACATGTATATCACACATATATATTATATATGTGTATTTGTATATATCTGTGTGTTATATATCTCATACTAGTTATGTACAGCTTGTTATTGCATATAGCAATTTCTGTCATTGTTCCTTGAGCACAGATAAGAAAAACAATATTGATTCCAACTGGTAGGTGATTGATTTAGCACAGAAGTGAAAACAGCTATCATTTATAAATAGGATCTAGTTTGTACCAGGCAAAGTTGTTAGATTTTAATATTCATTCCCATACTTATTATACAAAGCATTTTAAAATTATGTATTAATATCCTTTTTTGAATTGAACATATTGACACTCTCTGATCTTGTGCCAGATTTCTATGACTCCAAGACTCTTTTAAATATATTACTTTGCCAATTCAAAATTCAGAGATTAAGTTTGATTTGAGAGAAAAGGAAAGGGTCACACCTTGAGTAAAAGTACAGAAGCAGGAAGGTCTGAAATGTTTTTAAAACATTTAAGTTGGTTTGATTTTGTTGGTGGTTAGGATACATGAGGAGGGACTGAAGTGATGTAATATGAGATAAAAAAGACAGGTTGGGAAAGAGAACACCAGGCCTTAGATGGGAACCTGAGGGGCAAGTTTATTTTACTGTTAATGAGAGCTGTTTACTGTTTTGGGTTCAGGATGTGATGTGATTGAGCCACTTATAAATTTTGACTCTTTTACCCAACTCATTTTAACTTTCATTATTTTTCTATGGCAAAGTAAAAAACTACCCTACAACTTAGCAATTTAAAACAACAGGTATTTATTGTCTCACAGTTTCTTTGTATCAGGAACCCAGGAGCAACTTAGCAGAGTGCTTCTAGCTCAAAGTCTCTCATGAGGTTAAAAGGAAATGGTCTCCTCCGAAGGCTGGACTGGGAGTAGGGATGAGGATGGGGAAGCTCCACTTCTAAACTTATTCAGGTGACTGTTGGCATGCCTCATTCCTTCGATATATGTGACTATCAATGATGCTGCATCAGAACCAGGCTACTGAGTTCCCCTAGGACAATGGGTTCAAGGAAAAAGCAAAAGTGAGTGAAAGAGCACCCTGGGAAAAAGCCATAGTCTTTTTTAACTTAATCTTTGAAGTGACATTACATCTCTTCTGCTCTATTCTGTTTGTTAGCAGTAAATCAATAAATCCACTTCACTCTCAAATGGAAAGATTGCATAAAATTGTTAATAACCGGAGACAGGAGTCATCAGCACCCTCCTAGAGTCAGCATACACACCACTTCTGGCCTAGTTTATGTTACACACCTTCTAGACTATGGAAATCTCAAAGGATCAAAAGTCTTTCAAGGAACTTTCCCCACGACACATTCTCTGGAATATTGAATTACGTCCTTTCTGACTTCCAGAAATAATTGACTTCTTTGAAAAAAACAATCACCTAGAACTCGATTTTTTTCTTTCTACTTAAAACCAGAAAAACACACCTTTGCCATCAAGTCTATTCCAATTCATAAGGACCCTATAAGACAGTAGAATTACCTCATAGGATTTCTAGCACTGAAATTGTTATAAAGGCAGACTGCTATGTCTTTTTCCTTTGAAGTATCTGGTGGGTTCAAACCACTGATATTTCTCTTAGTAGACTAATGCTATAACCACTGTACCACCAGGAATAATTAATTCTTATTAAAGGGTTTTCTTTTTATTTATTGTTCTGTTTTCTATACCACATAGGATAAGAAATTTCTCAACAATATTTGCATTCTGTAACATTCCATTTTTTCGATTGATTATAAGCATAAACTACTATGTAGAAAAGGTAGGAAGCAAAAGTGTTGCCACAATTGTGGTATCAGCTATTTTTAAAGCACGCTTAATTTTTTTCTCCACAGGAAAAATTATATTAACACCCACCCACTGAACAGTAATATAAAGTTGCATTGATTTTTTTTTTTTTTCCCACCAGGAAAGCCACTTTATTGGATTCATCTTCAACATAGATTAAACACACAAAAATTAATAGAATTTAATGGAGCTAAGTTCACATTTGTTTTGATGCTATTTTCCTTATGTATTTACAATGTATTCTAATACAGCTCTTCTGCAAATCATTTATTTTTAAACAGTTTTAAAGCAAGTTTTACTGATTCATGCTGAGTGAGTTAAGGTGTTTCTTTAGAAGAGCTGCCAGGATATTTTTGTGATTGGCACAAAACAAGCCCAAAGTAATAATAGCATGGGGTCTTTTAGCAGAAGAGAATAAAATGTTCCCCATTTCATTATAGATGTTACTGAAATATTGAGGTGCCAATAAAGATGAGCCCTGGTTTTGACTAATGCAAGGGCATACACAGTCAGGTAAGTCAGAACACAAAGCTGTTATTTCAAACTCTTGCAGCAGATAGTAAATTATTCAGAGCCGTAGCTCATCTATCTATCAAAAATTGCACTGAGAAAAAAGGTGGGATTGAATACTAATACATTATGTAAAAATAGAAGGAATTATGGTATTTAAATCATTAAATGTAGGGAAATTAGAGGAGATGTGGCGTACAAGTAAATAAAATACAAATTTCCAATTTTAAGCATTATAATTTATTTACTACTTTAAGGTTTTAAATGACGGGCACTTGGATGTCCTAGCTTTCCTCTGAGAAGAAATCTCAATAAAAGAAAAGCATCTATAGTTGCTCTCTTTACATTTAATACAATTTAGGGTGCTTAGGAGCTCTGGTAGCATAGTGCCTAAAGCACTTCACTGCTAACCAGAAGGCTGGTGGTTCAAACCTACCAGACACTCTTCGGAAGGATGATGGGGCAATCTACTGCCATAGTGATACTGCCTTGGAAACACAAGGAGGGGTCACTATGAGTCGGGTCCGACTGGACAGCACATAACGATGATGACTAGATGCTCTTCACCACTATAGAATCTAGAGACCAAAACAATACACTCAGATTCTGATTCATTTTAGACTAGAAAATGTGTTCTTTTTTTCCTTTATTAAAAAAAAAAAAAAAAAAAGGCCAACAACTTTGGGTAAACTTACTTTTAGGCTTTGTTGTAAATAATTATTCTCATTCATAATTAGCGTGACCTTTCCAATTACTGTATACTTTTGCAAGCTAGGAAAATTACAAAAGTCTCTAATATGCTGTATTTTTAAAAGAATGTAACTGCAATAAAAAATACATTTTCCTTTTGTAATTTTTCTAGGCCATCTATACTTGCACTCATCTTCAAATTGATTTTGTAATTTTTACAGTGTTGTTTGGCAATCAAATTAAGTAGGAACCTACTTGATTTTTTTTACTAAACATGAATAATAAAAGACTAGGTAGTAATTTTAGGAAATTTGATTTTTCTTACAATCATTTGTTCCCTTGAAAAAATATGTGTATAAAGAAAAGGCTCTAGACAAGTGTGTTTTTTGTTTATGCAGTAATCCTTTCCATGGGAAGATTTATAAGGAAATTAATAATCATATTTCTACTTAATTTTTTGGTTGTCAGAATTTCATGGATTTAAAGCAGTGCTTGAAAGCACAGAAAAAGGGTAATTTTTATTAAAATAATACCATTCTAGAAATTCTAAGGGTATATGTTCTTCAGGAGAATTCAAACCTCTTGATATTCAGTTGATTCCATCTCATAGCAACCCTATAGGACAGACTAGAATTGCCCTCAAAGCTGCTCATGGATTTGAACCACTGACCTTTTGTTTATCATCAGAGTGTTTAACCATTGTACCACCAGAGCTCCTTTCAGTAGTATAAGGAAATATTAAAAGAAAGAAAGAACATGGGCAAACTTTTGAATACCTCTATGAAAGGAACTACTGTGTCTAGTTTGCTATAATGTGCGTAGCATCAGCCATACTTAGAAGCTTAGTAGCAACAGCCCATCAAAATTGCAAGTAACTTGAAAACAGCAGTAAATGTTGAAAATGGAGCTATTTAATGAATATAAAATGTTTGGAGTCCTCTGTCGTTGTAGTGTGTGTGTGTGTGTGTGTGTGTTTAGCCACTAAGATGTAGCCTAAGCATCACTAAGCTAAAACTATGGTGGGCCCTACCTCTACTTCAGTTGTCACCCTTTATCACCCTGTTATAAAACTACTATTGATTTTCATGGCATTTACTTATTTATTTAGAGATTCTTCAAAGTTAGGGATCTTGAGTTAGGTATCATTATACAGAAAGTACCATATACTGTCAGAAGAACTATCAAATCTGTCCTAGAAAAAGTACAGCTAGAATGCTCTTTGGAAGCCAGAATGGCCAGACTTGGTCTTACTTACTTTGGTCCTGTTGTCAGAAGGGACCATTCCCTGGAGAAGAATATCATGCTTGGTAAAGTGGAGAGTCAGCAAAAAGAGGAAAGTCCTTCAACAAGATGGACTGACATAGTGGCTGCAACAATGGGCACAGGTGTAGCAATGATTGTGAGACTCGCTGGACCGGCTATGTTTCATTCTGTTGTACGTAAGGTCTCTATGAGTCAGAGCTGACTCAAGGGCACCTAAGAACAACACCTATTGTGTCCACACATAAAATTCATGCAGTAAAATATTGGCAAAGAAATTAATGAAAAAAAATATATTATTACCTATTACTAAATCATGTGCAGTGGTTAAGGGATTGAAGTAGTCTAGAAGCAAGGAGACCAGATGCTTGCTAACCAGACCTTGCTAACCTCAAAGTCAGAGGTTTGAACTCACCAGGCTCTTTGTGGGAAAAAGATGTGTCAGCCTACTTCCTTAAAGATGTACAGCCTTGGAAACCCTACAGGGCAGTTCTACTTGCTGTCTTTATAGAACTGCTATTAGTTGGCATCTACTCAAATGTCAAGTTTTTTGTTTGTTTGTTTGTTTGTTTTGGTATTACTGTATCATACTCAGTATCAGTACTCATACAATTTGAAGTCTGTTTTTGGTATGCACTTTAACTTATGACTCTAAAATGAAGTAAATGCATATACACAAAATGAGAGAGCCCTCAGAAATTTTATATTCACAATTACTAGCTCCATTGTCTACATTTACTCCTGTTTTTCCAGGCATTTGCTATCCAATGACCCATCTCCTAGGAATCAGAGATAGATGATGCTGGGAGAGGTGAGTTTCTCAGGGGCCTGTTCTAAAACGAGGTATATGGAATTGTAAAAGCAGGTATTCGTTCTAAGAAGCCTCAGAAGGAAGGCGGGGCAATCTACTTCCGTAGTGATACTGCCTTGGAAACCAAGGAGGGGTCGCTATGAGTTGGTCCGACTCGACGGCACATAACAACAACTAGTTTCTCAAGCTGGACAAACTAATATTGCTAACTTAAATTAATAAAACTAGATAGTCCACAGATAATGCTGTGGAAACTCAGCCAGAATCTCTTTGGCAACTGGTCTCCTTGCTTCTAGACTACTTCAAAGGAATCCATCCATTTAACATGGGGCAAAAAACTGCTATCACTGAATCACATCAAGTGTAAGATCCTGGAGCATTGTTCCCGGCTCTGTTCCTTTAATAAAAGTGTGATTTCTGTGTAGCCTCTGTTCATGTCTAATAGCACCAAAGTCTGAACTTTGCAGGAATAATAGCTATAAACCTCAGGCTAAACATATAGGTTTTTTTTTTTTCTTCCGTCTAAAATTCTGCAGAGAAATAATGTGAAGACTAAGAAAGAAAACCCTCCCCGACTTTCCCACCTCCAGATAGCTGGGAAAGCCGCAAACCATATGCCAGATTCCAAGAAGTTTTTAGACCTCTGTTTTGCAGGAGTTTTTTTTTTTTTTTTCCTCTTCTTCTTTCTGAAACTATAAAACCAATCCACTGCCATTGCATAATTTCTGACTCACAGTGACTCTAGAGGACAGAGTAGAACTGCCCCATAAGGTTTTCAATACTATAAATCTTTAGGGAAGCAGGCTGCCTCTTCTCTCTCCTGTGGAGCAGCTTGTGGCTTCAAACTGCCAACCTTTTGGTTAGCAGCCAAATGCCTTAATCACGGTGCTACCAGAGCTCCTTTTCTTTCCAAAGAAATATAAAAGAAAATACATTTTGTTTTTAATTTGAACATAAAACTTCCCAGTAGCCCTTACAAGTTCAAAGTATTAGCAATTTTAAATTATGTTTATTTTTGCAGTTAAAAAAAATAGATTAAATGAACTTTAAATTACTTAACTTTCTTAATTCACATAATATTGGAAACATTGAACATAAATCATTTTATTTGTCTTTATTTGTTACAGCATAATTTCTGAAGAGGAATTTTGATATTAATGAATATTGAAATCAAGAGTATAAGTAAAATGTATCATTTTATTTACCACATGCTATTTTTTAAAATTTTTCGCTTCATAATACATTTATTTTAAATATGCTTTATTACACACTGAGAGTTGCATTTCATTTAACTGTTTATAGTGGTGATTTTGAACATATTTACATATTGTTAAAGGTTGTTGTTTTTGTTGTTATGTGCCGCCAAGTCAGACCAGACTCATAGCAACCCCCCCTTGGGTTTCCGAGGGACTATCATTACAGTAGTAGATTGCCCCATACTCCAGTTTAATTCATATATCATTTTATAGTAATGGTATATCCACATTCTTTAAACAATATATAAATTGTTTCATAAAAGGAGATAATAAAACCATAATTGCCTCAGCCACAGTTTTATAATTCAGTTAGGAAATATATTTATTCAATTCCCTACAAACTTGAATTTGGAATTACATTTATAATCTATGAATTTTTATTTTTTCATTTTTGCCTTTCACCCACTGTTTATGCCAAAAAGAAATAAAGAATGTAATGCTAGGTATAGTAACACTTACAAATAGAAAAAATAAATAGGAAGAGAGAGGAATATTTGTAGCAGAGGAAAGAAGGAAAATTTTTTCTCACTTCTTTCCTTCATATTACCTTGTCTTATCACTTAATCTTCTTCACTGCACTATATTTACCAATATTAGCAAAGTTAAAATAGTGATATTTCAATACAAGAGTTACAGACCAATTAAACAGAAAAATTACCTTCCAGAATATATATTTTACTGATCTTGAAAGGGAATTTATAATCATATTAATGAGGAGAAGATAGGAAATTTACCATTCCAATATTCTTTTAAAGAAGCTCTGGTGGCATGGTGCTTAAGGCATTCAGCTGTGAAGGCAACAACTGGTGGTTCAAAACTACCAGCAGCTAAGTAGGAAAAAGATGAGGCTGTCTACTTGTATAAAGATTTACAGCCTTGGAAACCATATGGGACAGTTCTGCTCTGACCTATAGGATCTCTATGAGTTGTAATCAACTCAATGGCAGTGGGTTTAATATTCTTTCAAAAGTTGAAGACAATATTAATGTAGAATAAATTATGAAATTAATCCTCTTCCCTTCCAGTATGTACTCATTTGGCATAGGACCATTCCTTCTTTTTGGATGCTTTTCCTCTCTCTCTCTCTCTCTCTCTCTCTCTCTCTCTCTTTCTCTGCTGTGGATCATGTTCTCATTGGTGTCCAATGGAAGGCAAAGAACATCCAAAACTAACGCCAACTGAAGTAAAAAGAAGTTTAGTGAAAGAACACTTATTAAACCTGTATAATTCATGGTAAGGAAATTTGACTGACCATCACAAGGTCTGAGAATGAGAAACAGAAATTTTTCAATGAAACAAATGAGCTTTTTCTGGTTTTCTCTATTAACATGGATGCTAATTTCTGTTTCAATGTCATTCTCTTTTACTTCTCAAACACATTCCATCTATCTTCATCCACCAAAGACTTTGGCTTTCTTGTGTTTTTAACATTCCAATTCTACTTGTCATTCAGTTCCAAAGGTCTCTAGTCAATGACTGAAATTTCTAAATTTTTAGGTCAAAGTTTCAAAACAGAGAGAGATAGATATCTCTCACCTAACTAACCATAACAATATACAGAAACAAATTTGTTTTCTTCCTCTCTACTGTAAGCTACCCCTTCACTTTATATTTCCAGCTTCAGGTTGATTATCTCATAATTGAGCTCAGATATATCTTTATCTCTGAATTTCACCTTTCAGAATGTTACCACATGGTTTTAATTCTGTATTTATAGATCTCACATAAATGGTCTTAGTGTGTGCAGTTTTATATAATAATAAGAGTGAAGATTTGGAGCCAGAATGCCTGAATTCAAATTAAAACTCCACATCTTATATTGGGTATTGGACTTTGCATACATCTTATAACCTCTGTGTTGTAATTCCTTTCTGTATAAAATGGGAAAAATGATAGGTTGTTGTAAGGATAAAATCAATTGATATTTATGCAGAACAGAAAATACTACTGGGCACATTTTGAACACTTTACAGAATTTAAATATTGCTAATAATAGTAGTCATAGCTCTAATTTCCACTACAACTGTTATAAATCTAGTCCTTCTCAACTATTGTAATAACTTCTGTATAGGGCACCCTGTTAAACCCATATTCCTATTCATGGGTAGGCTCATATAATAAGCAATAGAGAAACATATTCATGTCCCCTTTATGCAATCCAAATAAAGCCCAAATTCAGTACAATATGCAAAGTCCTCCCTCTTTTTTCCTAAATTATTTTCCTACATTAATATTTTTATTACCTCCTTCAGAAATCACTTTGCTTTTGCCATGAGTTTTCACATACTTTCATGCCTGCAAACTTTTGGTCTGAGTGTCCATTCTCCTCTAGCTCCAACATTGCATGCATTTTAGCTCATATCTGTTTATTTAAATCTTTACAAATAAAAAATCTTAAACCCTTTCCCTCCTATATATTAAAAAAAAAAAAAAAACACTACCATTGACTCATAGTGATCTTAAAGGACAGAGTAGGACTGTTTTTAAAGTTTCCCAGGTTATAAATCTTGGTGGAAAAAGACTGTCTAATTCTTTGTCTGCTGGAGCAGTTGATGGGTTTGAATTGCTGACCTTTAGGTTAGCAGCCGAGTGCTTAAACTACTGCACTACCAGAGCTCCTCTTCCTTATGATAGTTGTTGTTGTTGTTTGCCATCGAGTCGGCCCCGACTCATAGCGACCCCTCCTTGGGTTTCCGAGGCAGTATCACTACAAAAGTAGGATTGCCCAACCTTCCTTCTGAGGAGTGGCTGGTGGGTTTGAACCACCAGCCTTCTGGTGAGCAGTCAGGTGCCTTAGGCACTATGCTACCATACTAGTAGTAATTTATTATTTGTTTGTCAACAGTTTGTTTTAGTTTCACAGTTAAAATGCTGATATCAGGTTAGTAGGTATTTGTTGTTTTTTATTTTTTTATTTTACTACTCTCCCTTCACCTCCCCCCTTCCTCAGGAAATCATCAAAGAATATTTCTTTCTATTTGAAAACATTTATAATAGTAGTCTCACACAATATTTGTCCTTTTGTAATTGACTAATAATGCCTTCCAGGTTCATCCATGTTATGAGGAGTTTCACAGATTCAATGTTATTCTTTATTGATGTCATAGTATTTCATTGTATGTGTGTATCACAGTTTGTTTATCCATTAATTCATTGATGGGTGTTTAGATTGTTTCCACCTTTTTGGCTATTGTCAGTAGTGCTACCATGCACATGGGTGTGCATATATTTATTCCTTTTATGGCTCTTAGTTCTGTAGGGTATATACCTAGTAATATGTTTGATGGATCATATGATATTTCTGTTTCCAATTTTTTAAGGAAGCACAATAGCCTTTTCCATGTCAGTATCTCCACACCATTTACAACATTTTTTTTTTTTTTTTTTTAACTTTGCTACTGGTGCTGGAGTGAGATGATATCTCATTGTTGGTTTGATTTGTGCCTTTTTAATGGCTAAAGATCTTGAGCATTTCTTCATGTGTTTGTTGGCTGCCTGAATATCTTCTTTGGTTAAGTGCCTGTTCACATCCTGTGCCAATTTTTTAATTGGTTTATTTGTCTTTTTCTCTTTTTTTGAGGTATTGAAGTTTTTTAATATAAATTTTAGAGATTAGTCCCTTGTGTGATATATCATTGCCAATTTCTTTTTCCCAGTCTCTGCATTCTCACTGTACACTTTTTATGCTTAGTGATATTTAATTTTTAGGTGATACCAGTCATATAACTTGGTTTCTGCTGTTTTGCATTTTTAGTTATGTTTGATAGTGTGTGTTTAGGCACTCTGGTGATGTAGTGCCTAAAACATTTGACTGCTAACCAGAAGGCTGGAGGTTCAAACCCACCAGCCACTCCTTGGAAGGAAGATTGGGCAATCTACTTCTATAGTGATACCACCTCAGAAACCCAAGGAAGGGTCTCTGTGAGTTGGATCCAACTTGATGGCAGTGAGTTTGGTTTGCTTTTTTTTTTTTTTATGATTTGAAGTTTTACATTTAGGTCTTTGATCCATCTTGAATTAGTTTTTGTATATGGTGAGCAATATGGATCCTGTTTGATTTTGCTACAAATGGATATCCAGTTTTGCCTGCACTATTTCTTAAAGAGACTATCTCTACCCAATTTAATGACTTTCAGCACTTTGTCAAAGAATAGCAGTCCATAGATGGATGAATTGGTTCTTGATTCTGTTCCATTAATCTATATATCTGTCATTGTACCAGTACCAGGTTGTCTTGACTACTGTGGCTATTTAGTAGGGATTTGAGATCAGAAAGTGTGAGGCCTCCTGCTTTGTTGTTGGTTCTTAGTAGAGCTCTGCTTATCTTTTATTCTTTCCTTTCTGTATAAAGTTTGTTATTTCATCTTTAAACAATGATGATGGGATCTAGATCTAGATTGCATTATATCTTTTGATTGCTTTTGATAGTGTTGACATTTTCACAATATTAAGTCTTCCTATCCATGAACATGGTATATTTTTCCTTGTATGTAGGTCTTTTTTGGTTTCTTGTAGTAATATTTTGTAGTTGTCTTTGTATAAGTCTTTGGTATCTCTGGTTAGTGTGAGATTGTGAAATTATGTTTCTATATAACCACCCTGTATATAACTATTTTAAGTATGTAGCCATTTTTTAATGTGCCTTAGCATTTACTTCACACTTTAGTTACTGGAAAAACTACAAGCAGCCCTGACTACCCTCACCCTATCGATACTCCCCTAGCAACAACCAATCAGTAAACAGCAAGGAAATACCTTACTTAAAATAATTAGAAATGGCAGTTTAGGGCTTCAATCCACAACACAGAGCCAATCAAGTAGGAACAACCAGCAATTTGAAAAATGTTAACCAACCCTGTAATTTTCTGATTAAAACTTCCTCATTCCTGCTGTAACCCCTATAAAAATCCTATTACCCCTGAGTTCAGGGCTCTCAATCCTGAACCGCTACGTCAGTGACAGTTGGGGGTCCAAGCTTGAGCTTGAATAAACAACCCCTATGCTTTTGCAGTGGAATCTGCTCCTTGGTGGTTTTTGGGGATTCAAGATCTGGGCGCAACAGTTAGATTTATTCCTAAATAGTTTATCTTTTGGGTGGCTGTTGTAAATAGTATTGTTTTTCTGATTTCCTTTTAAGTGTTCTCTTTTTTAGGGAAAAGTAATACGATTGATTTTTTGTGTGTGTGTTAATCTTGTGCCCTGCCACTTTGCTGAATGCTTCTCTAAGTTCCAGTAGTTTTTTTTTTTTTTTTATTGAGTCTATGGGATTTTCGGTGTGGTAGCATAGTGGCTAAAGCACTTGACTGCTAACCAGAAGGCTGGTGGTTCAAACCCACCAGCCACTCCTCGGAAGGACGGTTGGCAATCCTACTTCCGTAGTGATACTGCCTCGGAAACCCAAGGAGGGGTCGCTATGAGTCGGGGCTGACTTGACGGCACATAACAACAACAACAACAAGATCATATCATCTGCAAATAGAGAGGGTTTTACTTCTTCTTTGCTAATTTTGATGCACTTTATTTCCCTTTCTTGCTTTATTGCCTTGGCTAGAATTTCTGAAACAACGGATAGAAATTAAACAGGTCTTAAAAAATCTCCCAACAAAAAATAAACCCTGGCCCAGAAATATTCACTGGTGAATTCTACCAGACTTTCAGAGAAGAGCTCACACCAGTTGAACTCTAAGTATTCCAGAACATAGAAAAAGAGAGACTACTCCTGAATTCATTCTATGAAGCAAGCATAATGTTGATATCAAAGCCAAGTACAGACAAAACTATAAAAAAAATTATAGGCCAATATCCGTTAATGAATACAGTTGGGGAAATTCTCAACAAAATTCTACACAATAGAATCCAAAAACATATCAACAAAATAATAGTAATACATCATGACCAGGTGAGGTTCATACATGGCATGCAAGGATGCTTCAGTGGAAAAAATAATCAATATAATTCACCATATGAATAAAACAAAGGAAAATAACCACATGGTCATATCAGTTGACACACAAAAAAGGAATTTCACAAAATCCAACACCCCTTCCTGATAAAAATGCTCAACAAAATAGAAATAGATAGGAAATTCCTTAACATAATTAGAGAGATACATACAAAACCAATGGCCAACATTAATTTAACAGAGAGAGATTGAAAGCATTTCCTTTGCAAATTGAGAACCACACAAGGATACCCTTAATTACCATTTCTTATTTTCTTGCTTTCACATTTTAGGAGCTCTGGTGGTGGAGTGCCTAAGGCATTTATCTCCATATCAGAAGATTGGTGGTTCAAACCCACCAGCCACTTCACAGAAGGAAGACTGGGCAATCTACTTTCATAAAGATTTACTGCCTCGGAAATCCAATGGGGGTTGCTATGACTTGGAATCAACTTGATGGCAGTGGCTTTGGTTTTGCTTTTTGGTTTTAAGGGAGATGTAATTTATTTATCTATTTACATTTATAATTTATCTCTTTTTATATCCCCATGTTGCATAGCACGGAGTTTTGTAAATAGTAAAAACCATTGCCTTTGGGTGAATTCCAACTCACTGCATTCTTACCATAGCATTCTTTAAGGTTTTTAAAATTTCCAAAATTAATTTGACATATGCTCATTTTTATTAGAAAAGTAACATTTTATATTATTCTCAGCTAATACATTGCTCTGGTGGTGTAGTGCCTAAGACACTTGACTGCTAACCAGAAAGTTGGCAGTTCAAACCCACCAGCCACTCCTCAGAAGGAAGACTGGACAGTCTACTTCTATATAGGTACTACTTTGGAAACCCAAGGAAGGGTTGCTATAAGTCAAAGATGACTCAATGGCACATAACAACAACAACAACAACAACAACAATACATTGCAGATATTTCTGTATCCTAGTAAGGTTTCTGATGGGAGCTCTGGTAGTGTATACACTGTTCCACTTGTTAGACAATGCAACACAGGTTTCCTTAAATTATTTTCAGGAAATTTGATAGACAATGTCAGAATACAAAGTATTCAAATGATTTCATGATGTTCTAAAAATTTTTCCAATTCTGCATCCTATATTCTTCTTTAATAACTAATTGTAGTATGTATGTAGCTATCCAGTCAATTTCTTGTTATAAACCTTGTGGCTTTGACTGCACAATATGATGGTTAATGTCTGCAAGTCGGAGTGTACTAATTGAGAGTCTTCAAAGTTGTCATTTTTCCTTGACATTTGCCATTCTTTTCCACTATCATTTCTAAGCAAACCAACAAATTTAGCCATATTAGAACTGTTATCTATGGTTACAGAATAAATCTGTTGTAAGTCAATGTTGTACTTCTCTAAAATTTGATACACAGAGTTTTTACATAAACACCACTGTGTTTTTCTTTTAATACTTTCATCCCAGTGTCAATAAATGTTATCTTACCGTTTTATGTGAACTGAGTGTTAATTCCTAGAATTGACTGACTACTGGCAATTTCAGAGAATATTCCTTTTTCTAGATTACTACTAATTATGGAGCTAAGTTTTAAGGACAAGTGAGGTATCATTTCCCTAATATTCTGAGAGGTGATTGCAAAATCTGACCGATTGAAGGCATAATTTGATTTAAAATTTTAGTGAATTCTAAATATGTAATTCATTCAAATAAGTGATCAACTTAACAGTAACTATTAAAACACCTCTATCAATGATCGTTTGTTTATCCAATTTCACTTTAAGGCATCCTGGAATGACAAACATGTCTAACATCTTTTTGTTGCTTATTTGGAACACTTCTGACACTTTCGTCAATCTTCTTGCTTTGTGTTTCATTGTATTTTGCACATGATGACACTTCAGGTGCCTCTTTAAATTCACTGTGTGGTGTCCTACTATATTTTTGTGGCAAATTTACATGCGCTTTCATTTTCTTTTTGTTGTTGCTGTTGTTGTTATTTGCCATCAAGTTGGACCCGACTCATAGCGACCCCTCCTTGGGTGTCCAAGGCAGTATCACTACAGAAGTAGATTGTCCAACCTTCCTTCCGAGGAGTGGCTGGTGGGTTTGTATCTTCAGCCTTCTGGTTAGCAGTCAAGTGCCTTAGGCACTACGCTACCAATTCTCAACATGGATTTTCTCTGGTTTCTCCCATACTCGAATTTGAGGGAAAAGAAATAATATTAACATTAGAGTATATTTAATAGTAACTATATTATAGTAAAAAAAATGTTTTTGATAAAATAAGGAAAATAGAATGTATAAATATATTTTTAGAAATTAATTGGAGCAAGGGATATTAAAATACTTCTAGCCATATGTAGTCAGTATATTGGAAAAACCAGAATAACTTCATTTTTACATTCACAGTGTTTGCCGATTTCTTCCATTGGAAGCCCCACTTTACAACATTCTTGTCCATTTATCCATCACATTAAAAAAAAAAAAAAAACTCAGTCCATTGTGATACTATCAAGTTGTGTTTAATAAAATAATAGCATATAGCAATTGAAACATTAATTTTCTTCCTGTTAGGTACAAATGTTTGTTAACATTTTGATTTGAGAGATCAACTGAAAGCATATAAGTACAGACAATCTGTGGTTGTACATTTAAATTGAGATTAAATATAGGAATGGAATTGTCAAAAAGTTATATGCTATTTTATATTTCTTGAATTTAAATATCACTTAAAATACAAATAAAGTACATTTAAAATGTTTACATTCGTCTGACAAATTTCTGTTTACATGAAACTGTATTCAGAACTCCATGCATTTTAACCAACTTTCTGAGATTTCTGAATACTGAGTGCTCTCAATTGCCCAGCTCCCATTAGTGTGAGAAACTCTCACTGCCTTCGAGTCAGATCTGACTCATACCCCTCCTTGGGTTTCTGAGGCGATATCACTATAGAAGTTGATTGCCCAACCCTCCTTCTGAGGAGTGGCTAGTGGGTTTGAACTGCCAGCCTTTTGGTTAGCAGTCAAAAGTCTCAGGCACTATGCCACCAGAGCCCCCATTAGTGTGAGAGAGGAGTGGAAAACCTGAACCCTGACAGGCCTGTGAGTAGTCCCGTTTAACAGTGGTCATTTCCTATAGCTGTGGCTGCACAATGTTACCTGCCAGAACAATGAACAGTGCCTTTACCAGCGAAGTACAAAAGAAGCATTGGCATAAATGGGCATCAGATGCAAATGAAACATAAATGGTCCAGTGGCCTTGCTTACAACTTAAATATTATTGTTGAGCCAAAAATACCAGAGCCAAAGGAATATGTTGTTGTTGTTGTGTGCCATCAAGTCAGACTCGACTGATAGCGACCCCCTCCTTGGGTTTCTGAGGAAATATCACTATAGAAGTAGGTTGCCCAACCTTCCTTCAGAGGAGTGGCTGGTGGGTTTGAACCTCCAGCCTTCTGGTTAGCAGTCAAGTGTCTTAGGCACTACACTACCAGAGCTCCTAAAGAAATATATATATGTATATTAATTTCAGTTTGTGTTCAGAAAAACTTTTCTTTTGATTTGGGTTTCAGTTCTACTCTGGCAAAGACTTAGGGTGATTTTCAGTTTTGATTTTTTTGGTTGCATTCTGTTTCAAAGTCCTGATCTTTACCGAAGCAAACAGGCCCATCTTTCTCCTGTAGGGAGGCTGGTGTAATTTAACAGCAGCCCCAACATTTAACACTGTGACAGCAAGGCTCCTTTTCTTGTTAATAGTAAATACTCATTAAAAATTTGATGAATATGTAAAAGAGCGGAGATAAATGTTTTAGAATAGAGCTTCGGTTTTGAGTTACTTTGGCAACTTCTTTGTTTAGAACCCTTATTAGCACAGACTAGAAGCATTTATACCAGAGTTGTTGACCTCAGTAACTTGTTTTTCTGCCATTTTATCTGGTACCAGCCATTACATTTTGATTAATTGCCTCATCCCATTGAATGAAAAAAATTTATTTTCCAAATAGACAGTATCAACTCTGACTTGAAAATAGAATCATATGCTTATGTGTACAGACAATATTTGATTAGTGCCACTGTAAAGTGTTTTCTGTTCTGTATTATTTTTTAAAGTAATTCCAGAAATGTCTTTTTAAAATAATAATAATAATGAATTATTCTAGTGTAATATAGAAGAAGTATATAAAACACATTTTAGTTTAAAAATATGAGCTCTGGTGGCATAGTGCCTAAAGCATTTGACTGCTAACTGGAAGGCCAGTGGTTCAAACCCATTGGCCACTCCTCGGAAGGAAGATTGGGCAATCTACTTCCATAGAGATAACATCTGGGAAATCCAATGAGGGGTTGCTATGAGTTGGATATGACTCGATGGCAATGAGTTTAGTTTTGGTTTTAAACTTAAAAATCTGAGCATAGGGACTTCTTTATTGTTCTCAGAATGGTCATGCAGTATTTCTATGAAAGCATTTTAAAATTCTTTGAAATGCTACTAAGTTTAGACAGCTATAAATTTTTATTGTTAACACTCAATTTGTTGAAATTCACTCTAAAACATTATGTTCTAAATACTTACTATTCATCTGAACTATTTTTAACTTTTTATTGTTCGTTCTCCTGCTCCCCTCCCCACACACACACCTCTGTGTCCTACTGTGTTTTTCTTCTGCATCTAGTTTATACTGTCAGAAATTGCCTTTTACTCAGTGATGCATCTCTTGACCTTCATTAGGTGTTTTTCTTTAATTCTTGCAGAGTTTCCTGGGGAGGACAGTAATACTCTTTCTTCGATTTAGGGATCAGCCTTTTGGACCTGGACAAATCTCATTCCATGTACAGAAGAAAACCTGTTTACCTTGATTTGTTGGCTTGACAAGCCCATGAATAATCCTTGACTTCACTATTAAATAAATGCCACAAATACGAAAAGGATTCATCTTTGTTTCTGGAATTAACTTTACGTACTCAGCCACCTGAACAACTCTAATTCTCACCACAGCCTTTTTAAAAAAGAAATTGTTTATGAAACACTGATACAAGCACCAGGCAATTTCTCTCCAAGAGAAAAATAAAGTAAAAAGGAATGATGAGACCCATGCCATGGCATAGTACAAAGAGCTTACGTGTAGACCAATAACAGAAATACCTTAAATTATGATCATTGTTCTTGATAAAATTCTAGGACAAGAAATTAGACATTCAGGTGATACTTCATTTCATCTTTGAAATTTACTTGTATTGAGAATATTTAACTAGCATTTATTTCTTTGATTTATAGTATTCTCATTTATTGAATTGATCATAAGTTGTGAATACAGTAAAGCCTCTGAAAGCCAGAATGTGTGTAAGGTGGAAACCTGTCAGAGAAGGAAAATACAAATGTTTTCTATTATAAGAGAGAAAAAGTGGTAAAATTGCATCCTGTCAAAGGCAGAAAATATGTGACACCAGGAAAAACAAGGTACTCCTGTTGGACTCTGTCTCTCACAGGTTTCATTGTACTACTTAGTGACTACAATAGTAGTTATATATTAGTGTTTTAAAACATGCTAGTTTTCCATTTCTCCTTCTCTTACCTCAGCTAATTATATAGACATGTACACACACATACACACACAATTGTAGGTCCATGTTTATACTCTTTATTCAGGTTATTACTGAATATTGCTACCTTAGTAGTGGGAGCATTGGTGACATTTGACTGCTAACCAGAAGGCTGAATGTTCAAACTCCCCAGTTGTTCCCTTGGAAGGAGGACTGGACAATTTACTTCTGTAGAGATACCACCTTAGAAAGCCTAGGAGGGGTTGCTATGAGTTGAATCTACTGGAAGGCAGTGAATTTGGTGGTGTTTTCCTTTTTTTTTTTTTTTTTTTGAGGGAACAGAGGATTTGTCTTATTCCTGAAAGTTTTGGTAAAGTCTAAATATTTGGAAAGGGTTGTTTTAATACTCAGTGATTGAAACTTTTGAATTTTGATTAATTGAATTGTTGATATGAAAGAATTATGAATTTACCTTTCTGCTCCCCAACCACCACCACCACCAACAGCCTTCCTTGCTTTCCCCAGCATAATACTGATTTGTATTGCGAGCAATAGCTTGATGGTGGGGATAGGGGAGTAAGGTCTCCTTTTGGTTCTTTGGTTTCTTTTTAGATATATTGACTTAGAAATTCTTAAGATATTTAAATATTAAAAGACTTAGAAGCAGCTGTTAATGCTACAGAGTAAAACGGAAAGTGAAAAAGAAGGCATAAGGAAAAAAGAAAGAAAGAGAGATGATTGGCATGTGAATTTTTGAAATAACAGGATTTGACTAGAAATCAGTTGGATTTTTTTCTCCCTTGCTTTCAGCATTTGACTAATGAACAAAGTACCTGAAACATTAAATTCTTCTCAGTAGTCATTTGCTTCAAAAAAACAGAATAGAATTCAATAAATCTACATCCCGCTACAGTTTAACTATTGTAGATCTAAAGATTAGGTAGCAACTTGCAAAGATTTTACTTTATTCTAAAACATTTGTGTTGTCCCTGTACATCTTCCTTAAACTGTCTTCATCTTGGACATACTTCACTCTACATTGCCTGATAAATAGACTGTGCTTTACTGGGGATAAACTCACAGTTGAATAAACTCATGAGTAACTTCAAGTATCTAAATTAAAATCTTCAGAATTTATGTCACACTAAACATGGCATATCATTTTAAAATGCACACATTGTGGCAGTTTTTATTGTAAAAAGTGCAATGCTTTGGAAGAAAGTGGCATTTAGTTTCATTTTATGATTAATCAAAATATCTGGAGATTCCTTTGGAATGATATTTGTTAGCTGTTGCATATAAGTTTTAAAGCAGGGACTCATTAATTATTGTCTATTTACCCGTTACTTGATATGTTTACTTGAAAGCAATTTGAGTATTTGATTTTACTGTTTGAATGTTAAATTATTAAAATAAATTATGGTAGAAATGTATCTCTTTATCAATTACAAGAACTCATGAATCTTACTTTATATGACACTTTTAAATATATCCATGTGACACTGATAAACACTATGAATAGGAAGAACTATTTTCTACTCCTAGCTCTGTCACTAAGTTGTGGTGTCACCTTGAGAAGTCACGTATTCTCAGGGCCCTAACATCATCTTTATATTGCTTTGAAATATAATTTTCTTGGATACTACTAATGGCCTGAGAGTACATGCCACTCCCCTAGTAAGGTACTCCCTTTTTCTACACAGTCTTTCCTATACAAGAATTTCCAGAAGTCACCATCAATTAGACAGTTTGGGTATAGAGAAGATGTATTATTTATAAATCATAAATGTTAGAAATAGTACTTCTCATGAAGTATTTGCCATACCATATAAAATGTGCATGGTATACAAATAACTAAAGTCTTGAGAATTTATTACAGTGGTAGATGGATAAATATTAAGTCAGATGGTGATGAGAAGCTTGTATGACCTACCAATGTTGTTGTTAGATGCTGTCAAGTTGGTTTCATCTCATAGAAACCCCATGTACAATGAAACTAAACATTACCTGGTCTTGTGCTACCTTCACAATCATTTTCATGCTTGAGCCCAGTGTCACACCCACTGTGTAAATCCTTCTCATTGAGGGTCTCCCCTTTCTTCACTGACCTTCTACTTTAACTAGTATATTATCCTTCTCTAGGGACTGCTCCCTTCTGATAACATGACCAAAGTTTGAGAGGCAAAATCTGTTTTTTGTTTTTGTTTTCAGGAGCATTCCAGTTGTATTTCCTATAAGACAGATTAGTTCATTCTTCTAGCGGTCCATGGTATACCAAATATTCTTTGCCAACACCACAATTCAAATGCATTGGTACTTCTACAGTCTTCCTTATTCATTGTCTAGCTTTCACATGCAAATGAGGCTATTGAAAAATATTGTGGCTTGAGTCAGACACCCCTTACTGTTCAAAATGATATCTTTGCTCGTAAACACTTTAAAGAGGTATTTTGCAGCAGATTTGCCCAGTGCAATACATCCTCTGATTTTATTGTTATGTTGCTTATTGGTTCAGTTGTAAAGATTTTTGTTTTTATTTATGTTGAGGTGTAATCCATACTGAAGGCTGTAGTCTTTGATCTTTATCAGTAAGCACTTCAAATCTTCTTCACTTTCAGCAAGCAAGGCTGTGTCATCTCTTTATCATAGGTTGTTAATGAATCTTTCTCCAACCTGGATGGCACATTCTTCATATAATCCATCTTCCTGCAATATTTGCCAGGACACATATTGAATAATTATGGTGAAGGGATACAATCTTGACACATACCTTTTCTAATTTTTAAAATCCATCCTTTTCTGATTTAAACCATTTGGTATCACCTTGTTCTGTTTGAATGACTGTTTCTTCATTTATGTACATGTTCTTCATTAACATAATTAAGTATTCTGGAATTCCTATTATTAGCAATGTTATCCATAATTTGTTATGATCCACACAGTCAAATGCCTTTGAAGAGTACATAAGACACAGGTAAACATATTTCTGGTATACTTTGCTTCAGCCAAGATCCATCTGACATCAGCAGTAATGGCCCTCATTTCATGTACTCTTTAGAATCTGGGTTGAATTTCTGACAGTTCCCTTTCAAAGTACTGCTGCAACAATGTTTTAATTATCTTCAGCAGAATTTTACTTGTCTGTGATATTAATGATATTGTTCAAGAATGTCCACTTTATGTTGGATCACCTTTCTTTGGAATGGGCACCAATATGCATGTCTTCCATTCATTAGGCCAGGTAGCTTTCTTCCAAATTCCTTATCATGAACAGTCAGTCAGCTTTTCCAGCTGTACATCCATTTGTTGAAACACCTCAATGGATGTTCGTCATTTCCTGTATCCTTTTTTTTTTTTCACCAATTCTTTCAGAGCAGCATGCACCTAATCATAGAGAAATCCAAACATAAAGTTAGACATAATATAAACTGTGTTTATATTAAAATGATATCAACTGTGTTCTAACAATTGAAAAACAATAGAATAGGTTACTTTTATTTTAACCAAATATAAGAAAAATATTCAGAAGATTAGTTCCTTTTCTCATCTTGAGTAAAATTCTCATCCCTAAATTTCATTTTTTATTTAATGCATCTGTCCGAGTGATATGTGATTCCTCTAAGAATTGCTTTTATTTAATGAAGGATAGAAAGGTAAAAATAGAAAAAAAAATCTCTAGAAGCTAGATAGCATATGCTTTTGTTTCAGACTTAAAAGAAAAAATAATCATTGTTCAGTATGTGTTTCTTGAGACCATCCTAAGCTAAAAACGCAATAACAAGCAAAAGTTCAGTCCTTAAGGAAGGTACACTTGAATCAGTTGTCAGGAAAAAAGTGTACATCCTTAACTATTACCTACAGTTTTCTTTGCCATGTCTTCTTGCTTATCATGCTCTTCTTGCATTTTCCACTTCATTTGCTAAGGATAGTGGTCTTCCAAATCAAAAATTGGAATTGACATGATGACCATGAGGTCCCTGGGTGGCACAAATGGTTTCTGCTCCCTTAAAGATTACAGCCAAGAAAACTTTATGGAATAGAGAATTTCTATTCTATAACATATGAGGTCACCATGAGTTGCAACTTCTTCGATGGCAATGACTTTAATCTCACACCAATCCTGATAAAAGGCAAAAAAAATAAAATAAAATAATAAAAAAATATTAACAAACATTTATTACTAAACCATCTTTCTAGGTAGTGTGTAGCCTTCCATATTAGGTATTAGATGCTAATACTTCGACCCTATCTGTTATATAATAATATGTACTCCCTCCTTTTGTTCATTCTGAGATATTGTTTTACCCCTACTTTTAATGGTGCAATTTCTTATAAATGTAATTCCTACCCTTGAGTTTCTAAGCCCAAGAATTGATAGGACAGGATGACTTCATTTTTCAGTAATAGGTGGTTTTGTTTCTTAGTCTTTTCTTAGGACTAGGAAAAGGATTTTTTTTTTTTTCTGGCTCCATTCTTATATTTAGTTTTTCCCTACAATTTTTGAGACCCTCGTAGCCCTAGATAAATCTTCCTGATAAAAGTGACTCATCTGTTTTGTTTTCTGGATATCTTTCCTTGGGTTTCCCATCTCAATATTTAAGACATATACTGGGAAATTGAATAAGATAAGGCACTTTATATAGGAATTGCCAGAAAACAAAACTCAAACTAGATTAAACAAAGAATGCAATGGATTTATAAAAGGAAATTTAAAATTAAAATAGAAAAAAATAAAATACAGTTTGATTTATAGACTCACTGATGTCACTATGCCTAGCTATCTATTTGAGTTCTGACTTCCAGGGTATCAGTTTCATCCTGCAAACCCACTTGGTGATCCTGGTCCTACCAGCAACTCTATACTCTTGTCTATGTGATAATAAAATGGCTACAGCCAAAGACCATTATAGCTTTCATAACTTTACAGAGGTATTGTTCAAGAACAGAAAAGACTCTGTTTTTATAGCTCTTACTCAAGACCAGGGATTTACTTTCTCTTTGGTTTCAAATGGGTCGATGTTCATCCTTAAAGGAATTGTTATCAAGGTAGTAGATCTTCTGGTATTTTACGCCATTCAGAGATCTCTTCTGATGCTGAGAGTGGGATCAATTCTATACATATTATAAGATTATCTTCAAATGAGCACCAGAGGAGAGAAGAAGGAATGGATGCTGTTAGGCAGGTGACAGATACCCTTTATAGACATTCTCTGGCACCTCAGATCTAAATACCTTTTGGTAAGTGTTTGCAGAAATATGGCTAAGTAGTCACTTAGCCTTAGACACCCTACCCTGCCCACTGAGCTCAATGTCTAATGTTAAGTCATTCAGCTGGGAGCACACCACCAGAGCACATCTGCCATACCAGATAAGTCTTTATCAGTTTCTTACCCTCTTTTGCCACCTGCATCAACCTACTTTAAATAAGGCATTACAACCAGTAATGGATTTGTAAATTTGACACCGATTAATGAGTGCAATCGTTCTATTAAAAATAATATGAGGTGAGAGCACACGAACAGACACATGTATACCTATGTTCATCGCAGCATAATTCACTATAGCAAACAGATGGAAACGACCTAAATGCGCATCAACTGATGAGTGGATAACCAAATTATGGTACATGCATACAATGGAATACTATGCTACATTAAAGAACAATGAGGGATACGTGAATCATCTCACAACATGGATGAACCGGGAGGACATTATGATGAGTGAAATAAGTCAATCTCAGAAGAACAAATACTGTATGAGCCGATTACTGTAAAAAGACAAGGGTTTGCTTGGGAAAGGGAACTCACTCAGTAGATTACTGGGATGGGAAGAGAAGGGGAGGGATTAATTTCAGGCTAGTCAAGGCCCACATGCTGACATGGGTAAGGGGAGGGTCATACAGAAAGGATCTGTGACCACCATGATAACATTAGGAAATGGGAGGACACCGAATTGTACACATAAGAGATAGAAAATAGATACTAATACCAACCAATGTGTCCACAATACTGTATTACCATTAACACCAAATCCAGGCTACAGATAAGCACATAAACACCTGAGAGGATCAGATGGGGTTCAGTGAACAGGAGTATACTATAGACCAAGAATAGATTCAGCTGAGGCTAATCTTACACAGACACCAGTGATACAAAATACCGCATTCCTTACAGAGACAATAGAAGATGACACAGAGTAATCTCAGACAGACACCCAGACACTACAGGAGGGAGATCCAATAGATCTACTGTCTCAGGACCATAGTACTCGGGGACAGCAGACTCAGTTGACACAACAAAATATATAAAAGCCTTGTTCCGCATCCTACATTGGTGAGTAGCGACTGGGTCTTAAAAGCTTTCAAGTGGCCATCTAAGATGCAGCTAATGGTCTAACATCAGAAGTGAAGAAGAGTGCAAAAAAAAAAAAAAACAAGGGCATTGGGAAGCAATCAGTCCTAGGACATGATGACCCTCAAGAGCAGAAGAACTAGATGGTTCCTGGCTACCAATCCTAACCACCCAGGAAAGGATCAAATCTGGAGATCCTGGATAGAGTGACTGGGAGGAAAAATGTGGAACAAAATCCTAAAACTCAATAAAGACCAGAATTACTGGTCAGACACAGTCCGATGAGACCACCCCCCCCCCAATACTATGGCGCTGGAATACATTCTGCACCTGGAATAAAACTCACCCCCAGGGGCTAGCTCTCAGCCCAATAGTTAACAAGATGTACATGCAGACCACTCAATCCAGGATGACACACCCACATACTTTAGGGTAATACATCCCTTAGAGCAATAGACCATGGGGCACCAGAGGACCAACCTTCAAACTGAGGAAATGCAGGGCAAACAGGATAGTATACATATGAGGGGCACAGGGCGAGGGTTACAGGGTAGGGAGGGGAGGTGACTGGGTTAGGGTTGGACATGGTAAATGGGGAGTGGAACTCAATGTACACATAATGTTGAATGTAAAACACGCTGTTAAAAAAATTGTAAAATAAAGAAAGAAAAAATAAAAAAATAAATACAGTGTGGTCAAACTCCTTCTTTACCTTTTGCTTAATTATGGACTCTTGAAAAACAAGTGCATACTTGTCTTGATTTAAAAAATGTTCAGAGAAAAAAAAATAAAGAAAAGAAGAAGAACCTGTAGTGAAAAAACATCTCCAGGCATCCACGTGGACCGAGAGGGAATTTGAGTGATGTATTGCTATGAAGTGTACATTTGCCACCAACGGATATCAGTGTCTCCGGATCCTTGTTGTTGAGATGATCCTGTGGGGAGAAGCAGCTGATAAATTTCTATTGACAGCTGCTGTTAGCCCTTATGATATATTATGAAATCTTCTATTGTTTTTCTTCAATGTTCAACTCTCTCACATTATAAAAAGTGTTCAGGGGAACTTCTGCCCTATTTCCCACTCCAAATATTCCAAATATTTTAGATTTGAGAGTCTTAAGACTTTAATTTTAAAAGTTACAGAATAGCATGCTTCCTTTTCCAATAGAAGCAGTTTCTTGAATCGATATTTAAATAAGTAATGGAAAGGAGTAAAATACTATTTACTGGTAGAAGTATTTTTAGAGTTAAGTGATTTTTTATTTGTAAAATTGTAAGCTCCAGATTGTTTCAAATCAAATATAAATTATTCAGTTTGTACCTAATATTTCTCATATGTTGACAGAATATTAATTATTAAGAAAACTATTTTTCTAATTTGTTTCCCTAGAAACATTTGAAAGGTATTTCTTTGTTCTTGGCAAACATACACATCTTTGCATAAGTAATGGGGAAAGCAAACATATAGACTGTTCATACATTGAATTTGTACATATACTTCGATTATGTACTCGACGGCACTTAACAACACAACAACTTCGATTAGGAAAAATAAAAAGCATAAAATAGTCAAATTCAGTAGAAAATATATTAACAGGAAAGAAAAAAAAAAAAAACTAATGGGCATCATCCTTACAAGGAATTAACAAAAATTAGAAACTAAAACCCAGATCAACCCGTGGAGGTGATTCTGAATCGTAGCAACCCTATAGGACAGAAGAGAATACCCCATATGGTTTCTAAGACTGTAAATCTTTTCAGAAGCATACTGCCTTATCTTTCTCCTGCACTGAAGTTGATGGGTTCCAACCTCTGATCTTTTGCCTAGTAGACAAATTCTTTAACCATTGTAGCACCAGAGCTCCTAAAAGTTAAAAAAAAAAAAAAAAACGAACCCACTGTCATTGAATTGATTCCGACTCATAGCGGCACCCATTGGGTTTCCAAAGCTGTAAATCTTCATGAACATAGATTGCCGCATGTTCCTTCTACAGGGTGGCTAGTGGGTTTGAACCACCAACCTTCTAGTTAGCAGTCAAAAGCCTTAGGCATTGTACCACCAGAGCTCCTAAAGCTTAGATTGTTGTTGTTGTTGTTACGTGCCGTATAGTCGGACCCGACTCATAGTGACCCCTCCTTGAGTTTCTGAGGCAATATCTCTAAGGAAGTAGATTGCCCCATCTTCCTTCTGAGGAGGGGCTGGGGTTTGAATCTCTGCCAGCCTTCTGGTTAGCAGTCAAGTGCCTTAGGCACTATGCAACCAGAGCTCCCAAAGGTTAGATAATAATGATAATTGAAATATCTCAATACACTAAGGAAAAACAAAAAGAGATCTATAGATTAGAAATAAGTCAATTTAAGAATTTAACATAGGACAAAACAGGTAGAAAGAAAACTAGTAAATAAACTAAGTATGATAGCCATCCTTCAAACAATAATTAAGGGAAAATAGCAAAAGAAAAATTGCAAAAATAAACTGTATTCCTTTTGTAAATATACACTAAAAGAGATTCTAGACTTTTAAAATAATTACGGGAATTAGTTCAAACCAATGGACAGTTAAATTGGTAATAAGTAATACTTCAAAATACAAATACTGAAGTAACTACAAAGGTGTAATATTTAGAAGGAGACAACTTTGAATCAATGTTCTCTTTTCCTTAGAGATTTCTTTTCAATGTTGTTAAATAAAATATATGTACTTTGACTCAATTTTATAGCTGTCTTTTTTGATACTTATTCTTACCTTTCTTTGCCTTCAGCGTCAGCCATAATACACAGACATTAAAAGTGTCTACATTTCAACTACAAACTTATACAATACTATAATGACTTTGAAAATTCATAGCCATTTCAACATTCTAGTAACTAAACTAGTTTAAAGATAGTAGGCACACACATAAAAGAACAATGCTTCGATTAACTTTGTCTTGCTGCTTTGAATCTTGAGGAGTCTAATCTGAAATATCCTTCATAATAACCTATGTAGATAATGGGGAAGTGAGACTTCAATAGCCACTAGACAGTTGGATGATGGCCAGATGAGCCTGTGTTCTCAGGGCTGTCAGTGACCTTGGAGTGAATTTTGCAAAGGTGCAAATTTCTCTGTCTCAGCCATGCAGTTCTGTGATTAAGTAAGTACAGTCATATAGCCACAGTCCTTGGTAAACACATGCCAACTGTAAATGAAATCTTTTCTCTGAAGAAACTATATGTAGAGTGTTGAATATGGAGCCAGATTTACAGTATGACAGCATATGACTAAAATATAAGAAGTGTTCAAATGACTGGAGTGGATTTATGCAATTTAGATTAAATAGTGAAGAAGCCAAATCTTATAACTTCTCAGTCCCTTGAAGGAAGATATGATTCTTTCTTTCCCTTTCCTTAGTATATTTACCTTTGAGTGACAATCTCTCTTAACCAAAAAAATGGGGAATGGGGAAATCTAGATACTAACACAGTAAGCAAGTGTGTTTATCTACTTGTAAAGAAGAATCCTCTCTTCCCTGGATTTTTGAATTCTGTAGCAAGCATAATATTTCTTGCCTAGAATAGTAAACATTTATATGAATGGATTTGTAGCAAAACAAATGTTTGAGAGGACCAAAGTCAAATTACTGATAGCTGCGTGGTAATGGATATGGGGTATAAAATGCTTATGGAAGTGGAGTGAAATGGAAAAGGGGCCTATAAGCACATCTGTAAGGAAACATAAATTAATAATAATTTTTTTTTTATTATTTAAGTCAGTTTTTTTTTCAGCTGATTTTATCATATATGCATAATAATAGCATGATGCAAGATTGACTTTTTAGACTGCTATTATCTAAGAGGATGCTTGTTATTTGATAAGCTTATTCTGAATCATTCACCAATGTTACAGATATTGAAAGTAAGTGAGTAAAGTATCTCATTAAGAAAGGCACAGTGTGTCTGTGTCTGTGTAATTACATGTATGTACGTATGTTGCAGAAATGGGAAAAGATATGCTTATAAAAGAGAGAGCAAATTTAGGACTAAAAAATGAATTTTGTGTCATTAAGTTCAGTTGTCTTCTGAACCAAAACACTTAAAAACTGTTTTAAACTTAAGTCTTGTGAATATAAAAGAAACTTCATATTAATTATTAGTTAAGTAAAGGAAGAGAGATTGAATTAATAGAAAGTCATAGCAATTCTGCTATGGAGTTTTCTGTTATTCATTGGTATCTGAAACTGGTTTATTACAAATGCAAGTGGTAAACTTATTTTATGCAAAGATAAATTAGGTAATTGCTCAAAGAATAGAAAAATTAAATCAAAAGAGTTTCACAATCTCTAGACATACTAGATATTGCCTTTTAGAGGCATGTTGTTCTGGTTACCTAGTGCTGCTCTGACAAGAAATATACCACAAACGGAATGGCCTTAACAAACAGGAGTTTATTCTTACAATTTGGAGGCTTTAAATCCAAGTTCAAAGTGCCAGGCTCTAGGGGCTGGGTAAAACCCCCTCAACCTTGGGGTCCAGCTCTGCCTCCTGCTCCCAGCCCACTGGAGCTAGAGGCATTTCTTCACTCAAACAGCTGCTGGCTGCTGAGTCTGAGAAGCCCCAAGGTTGACAAGTAAAAAAGCACAGTCCTGATGTTACCAAACCACACGGCAGGCCATTGACTTAAGTCCATTGTAAGTCCCAAGGTTGGTAGAGCATAGCAGGCTGCTGAGCAAGGACACGGCTACATGCAGGGTCCAAGTGTGCCATAGGCTGGAGACCATTTCCCAAGGCTACTGCTTAAATACAGAAAGCAGACCACATTCCCTAAAGCAGCTATCAGCTGCTCCCAGTAGATTCCACCATGGAGTCGATTACCAGTCTCATCATGGGGAATACTACATCCAGCTGCCCAGCCACTCAACCAGGCCCAGCCAAGTTGATACAAAAACAACCACCACACATGTCCTTGGCCCACTTTTATTTGATTATGTTATCAAAATATTTTCAGTCTGCTATAGAATGATACTATTTTGGATGTCATTGCCAAGCTCTACAAACAAAGAGGTAGGATTTAATGCGATTGTGAAGCATTGGAGGAATGCTAGGTAATAAATGACATTGTATTCAAAATTGACATGTGTAACAGAAAATAGGTAGGTAGGCACAAATGAAGCAGATCTGGTGGTGTAGTGGTTGAAGGATTTGGCTGCTAACCAAAGTTCGTTGGTTCAAACCCACCAGCCGCTCAGCAGAAGAAAGCAGAGATAGTCTGCTTTTGTAAATGTTTACAGTCCTGGAAACCCAAGGGGGCTTACTGTGAGTTAGAATCAACTCAATGGCAATGTGTTTTGGATTTAGGTACAAATCAAGTTAGCCTGCAAACCAGCTAAGTGAGCATTAGCAATGTGGTGCAGCTGAAAGCTCAGACCATATGCATTCTGTTTTTTTTTTTTTTTTTTCCCACATGGTAATATTTGTTCAGTTAACAATAAAATAAAGAAACAGAAACTTTGGATACATAATAACTGAATGTCCTTACAGCAGGCTAACTGCAAGTGTTGGAAAGCAAATCTCAGTGTTGATAAGAATGTGTGTGCAGTTTCATTTCAACATTGAAAGAAGGATGGGATAGATATGTGTAAGACTCAGGGATAGCAACTGAGATGATGTATCAGAGTGATAATGGGTGTAAACCAGGATCCTTGAAGAAAGATTCAAGATGTTACTGTCATTTAGTTTGGGAAAGGAAAGCAGCTCATATACTTCAAAGACTATGGTTTAAAAAAAAAAAAAATTCCATGAGTGTACAGATTTGTGAAAACTCAAAGACTTAGAATCAAGTAAAAATAAGAGTGTTCAGGCTAACTATAATTTCTTAGCAATAAGGAAAATTTTAAAAAGGAAACAATTAACATTGTTAAATAGTTATAGAATTAAAAAGTCCCATATCTGTTATTGAATAACAGTGATATCTAAATCAGTAACAATATAAAGAAAACATCAGTGCTTGTTCTCAGTGGTTTAAGAAAATATCAGCTTATGTGTTTTTTAATTCATAAATCATCTCCTTTACTTCTGTAAATTTAGAATGCAAACTACACAATGCATTATGTAGTAATTAGTATTTTTGTTTTAATTTAAACCAAACCCAAACTCATTGCCATTGAGTTACTTCCAACTCATAGCGACCCCTCCTTGGGTTTCCAAGGTGGTATCTCTATGGAAGTAGATTGCCCAGTCTTCCTGCTGATGAGTGGCTGGTGGGTTTGAAGCACCAGTCTTCTGGTTAGCGGTAAAATGCCCTAGGCACTATGTCATCAGGTACTCAGTTAAGGAATTCTGGTGGTGTATTGACTAAAGCATTTGGTTGCTAATCAGAAGGTTGGCGGTGGGAACTCACCAGCTGCTCTGTATAAGAAAGATGAGGCAGTCTTCTTCTATAAAGATTTACAGCCTTGGAAACCCATTGAGGGTCTCTCTGATTTGGGATTGACTCAATGGCAATGAATTTGGTTTTATTTGGTTATCCCTCAATTATTTTCCTTAGTAAAGGAATATAATGTATACTTCATAACTCTAAGGTAACTTACTGTGTCTTGGATATTTTATACTCCTGAAATAGGTGGCTGTTGTATTGTCTTTAAAAGAGCTCTCATGGTAGAAGCTCTTGTAGTGTAGTGCCTAAGGATTTGACTGCTAACTGGAATTTTGGTGGTTCTAACCCATCAGCCACTCCTCAGAAGGAAGACTGGGCAATCTACTTCCGTAGAGATACCACCTCAGAAACCCAAGGAGCATTGCTATGAGTCAGAGTCAACTGACAGCAGTGAGTTTTTTTTTTTTTAGATGGTGCAGCAGTTAAGCACTCAGCTGCTAATCTAAAGCCTGGCAATTCAAACCACAAACTTCTAGTCAGGAGACAGAAGTGGGCAGTCTCTTTCTGTAATGATTAATCAAAAACAAAACAAAACAACAACAAAAAAACTCACTGGATTCAACTCAGTGACCCCTCCTTGGGTTTTCGAGGCAGTATCACTACGGAAGTAGATTGCAAAATCTTCCTTCCTAGGAGGAGTGTCTGGTGGGTTTCTACCACCAGCCTTCTGGTTGGAAGTCATATGGCTTAGGCACTATGCTACCAGAGCTCCCATCATGATTGATTGCCTTGGAAATCCTATAGAACAGTTCCACTCTGTCCTATAGGGCGGGGGATTTGATACTGTCTTTGAAAGACAATTCAAGAGTCAGCCAGATTATGAGGTGGGCAAAGACTCAGAAGTTCCCATTCCACATTTTCCAATAGCTCATTAAATCTGTCTTGTGAAGACACAAGAGTTGCCAAGAAACTCAGACATAGAGAAACACAACTCCAGGGTATAGAGGCTATCTAGCAGATAAAACCACCTGAGAAACAAGTACTATAGAGTCACACTACTGGTTTCAAGCTCAGATCTATCAGTAAATTATACCTCTTATGTCCTAACTGCATCATCAATAAAACTGTTGTGATAATGATCATACATACCTTGTGGAGATTAAATGAATTATTTTTAAGTAAATCACTTAAATCAGTGGGTATCACAGTACAAAAGCACATGAAGATTTGTGATTATCATTGAGAACTATCCAGAAGACTTTGATATATTTGAATGCCCTTCTTTAACCAGTGCTTTTAGAAATGGAGTTTTAATTCAGATTTAAAATTAACATTACGGAAAACATAGTGTGGTAGTTAAGGTTATGTTTCAACTTGGTTGGGCCTGGTTTTGAGTGGTTGGGAAGCTGGGTGTAGTTATTCCTCATGATGAGCCCGGTAATCAACTCCATGGTGGAATCTACTGGTGCAGCTGAGTAGCTGCTTTAGGGATGTAGTCTGCTTCCCGTAGGTAAGAAGAAACTTTGAGGAAGGTCTCCAGCTTTTTGGCATGCTTGAACCCTTCATGTTGCCAAGTCATTGTTCAGTAGTCTGCCATGCCCTGCTGATCTTGGAAGTTGAATTAGTGGTCTGCCGTGTGGTTTGGTAATATCTGGGCTATGCCTTTTTACTTGTGGACCTTGGGTTTGTCAGCCTCAAGCAGCCAGCAGCTGCTTGAGTGAAGAAAAGCCTCCAGCTTCAGTGGGCTGGGAGCAGGTGACAGAGTTGAAGCCCAAGGTTGAGTATCTTTCACCCAGCCCCTAGAGCCAGGCAATTTGAACTCAGACTTCTAGCCTGCCACACTGTTAGAGAATAAACTCCTGTTTGTTAAAGCCATCCATTTGTGGTAATTTCTCTTAGAATGGCACAGAGTAACCAAAACAGGTAGGTAGTTTTTTAAATTTATTTAGATGAACTCTCTTTTTTTTTTCTTTCCAAAAAAGTTGATTTTCTCTGATACCATTTCTTTTTCATAAAAGTGATCTTTTCTAACAGTAGCTGTTTTTAGTCACCTCTATATTTTCTTCCTCATTGTCATTAACATTTATCTGGTGAACCAAAATAGTGATTTTATTACCTTGCTAGCATCACTTCTGCTATCACTATCTCTGTATGTTTGTGTGCATGTGTATATCTGTGTGTGCGTGTGTGTGTGTGTGTGTGTGTGTGATGCTCTTTGCTTGATATGAGTGGTGCAACTAAATGGATATATCCCCCATGGAGAGGGATGCATTATGCAATCAAAAACTGTGGCTAAGGCCAGGTCATGAGCTGTAGGTGTAGGGAATAACAGTCAGCAGCCATTGGTTTAACCTTTCCCCAGGTGTCTAAACCTCAAATGCGAGCATCAGATCTGCCTTCTGGGTATTGACAAAACTTCATTATGCAGATAAATTATACAACTTTCTTTTATTATTGGGATATTCAATTTATTGCTAACTGGTGTTTCTAACACATCAGCCTCTCCATGGGAAACTGATGAAACAGCATGTTTCTGTAAAGATTTACAGCCTTGGAAACCCTATGGGGATGTTCTACTCTTACCTATGTTGTTGTTATGTGCCGTCAAGTCCGACCCAACTCATAGCAACCCCTCCTTGGGTTTCTGAGGCAGTATCACTACAGAGGTAGATTGCCCTATCTTCCTTCTGAGGAGTGGCTGGTGGTCTGAACCGCCAGCCTTCTGGCTAGCAGTCAAGTGCCTGAGGCACTACGCTACTAGCGCTCCCATTTTGTCCTATAGAGTCATGTGAAAAGGGCATGGATGAAGCATTGTCTAACCTCCTCTAACTTCAGGGGGTGGGGGAGGTCAGACTCACCATTAGCATCACCAGCCCAAGGCTTCCTTTAAGGTGGGAGTCAAACATGATCCCACACTTCAAACTTTTTACCAATTCTGACATCAACTGTCCCTCCCATGGCACTCTCTGTGTCTCTTGTGGGTTCTATAATCAGTTGTAGACAATATTAATGATCATGGGGTTTATTAGAGTAGTAACAGGTTACAATTCAGAATCAGAAACAAGTTCAGGGTACAGTTCTTCAGTCAGGACAGCTTCTTCTCTGCCATGCCACAGGCATCTTTCTCTCTGGTTTCAACCTCTGCCCTGCTCTGACTAGTGTTAAAAAAGCTCTTTTACTTTTCCAGAGAGGTACCCAGAGAGGCAACCCACTCTGCCAGCAAGCCTCCTACCCAAAGGCATTCACCTTTCTCACTCTGTGGGCCAAGAAACCCCCACTCTATCTTGTACTGGTCTCTTGGTTCTGCTGCTTGTGCTCCCTGCTATCTCTCTGTGGTCTCTCTGCCAAGAAGTTGCAAGTCTAAGGGCACACTCCATTCCTGCTTCTTCTCTCTTGATGTGGGTGAAATCCCCCCTTTCCATCTCTGGGATGGCCCATTGTAAGCCTAGTGTGATGGCAAAAATGACCAATCTGCAAGTTAGGGTTCCAAATATCTTATTTCCATGGCCCTAACCCCACAGATGCTATGTACCTTAATTTACATTGTTACAAGTTATCCAATCAGTTCAGTAGACCACAAGCACCTCACATTTACATAGATCCACATAGTCTTCAGGTGGGAGTCACAAAGACCATGGCTAGACGAGCTGCATTAAGTAAGTCAGTCTCCGCAGTTCACTCTGAGTCAAAATTGACTTGATGGCAGTGGGTTTGGCTTATTTCCAGTCTCTCCTTAAAATAAATAATAATTTCTGTGCCACGCATTGCTCTAAGCATTGGCAACAGAGTAAATAACTAGGCACAGAGGATCTCTGTAAGAAGCTACCTTTGTATAGACTTATAAATAATTAGCTAGTAAGGATAATTTCATACTTTCTAAATAGAGTTACAAAGATAAAATTGATAAATAGATAAAGCAATACAGTGAGTTGGAGTGTGCTACTTTAGATGTAATTGTAAGGGGAAGCCTCTTTGAGGAAGTGACACTGAACAAGAAGCTGAATTAAGTGAGGGAGCCTGCCATGTGAAGATCTGGGTGACAAATTTTCCAGGCAGTGTTAAGAATACAGACACAGAGTTTTTGTCAGGAAAGAGCTTGATATGTTAAAGGAACAAAGAAGGGTAGTGTGGTTAAAATAAGGAAACTAAAGAGAAAAACCTTTCAAGATACTATCATAGAAGCACTCAGGAGCCATTCATGTGGGAACTTTGCATTTAATTCTAAATATAAATCATTGCAAGGATTTAAGCAATGGAATGGCATTGTTGTGCTTTTGTGTTTTAAAAATTATTCAGGTTTTGCATGGAGAATGCATTACAGAAGGTAGAGGTTTTGAAGAAAATTAATAAGGACGATATTATATTATCTAGTCCTCGACGGCACATAACAACAACAACAACGACAGTCCAAAGATAATTATTGGATGAAAGGATGTTTTCAGTGGAAATTATGGGAAAAAAAGGATCCAAGATTTCCTTTGAAGACAGAGCCAACAAGACATGTTAACACAGTAGTTATGAATATTTTTTTAAAAAAAGAAGAAATGTTAATGATGAATCAAAGTTTATTTTCTAAAGCAAGAGGATGAACGATGATGCCACTTACTGAGCTAGGAAAAACTTGGAAAGAAGTAAACTGGATATGTGGTCATGGGAAATACTACAAAGATAAAGAGTTGAATTTCCAATATGCTAGTTTTTGGTGAATAGAAGATACTGTCAATGTCTTCCCACAAGAGACCACCAGGAAAACACCTGTAGTAGAACAAGTTGAGTTTATCGCACATGCCAGTTTCTAGAACCATCGAACCAACTACCAGATGTCAAGGACCACTTTTCTCTTTCTTCTTATCAAAGGAGAGGTAAAAAGTGATCAGATAAATGTATGAATGTGGAGCTCAGGCGAAAAATTATTTCACAGTAAATAAAATTTGAAGTCATCAACATACAGATCATGATTACAGTAATGAAACTAGATGACATCATCTATGAAGAAAGAGTAGAGAAGAATGAAAGTCCATAGACTAAGTCTAAGGACTAACAGAGTTAAATGGAGGAGGAAGAGCAAAGAAATGTCACCAATAAGGAGGAAATCATAAAGCCAGATGAAAAGCAGAAGACTTATTTTCTGGAAGCAACAAGATGCATTTTAAGGAGAGCGTAGTCAACTATATTAAGAGATGCTGAGAAGTTGAGTAAGATGATAGAAAGTAATAACCATTGGATATAGCAAGATAGTGGTCATTGGTGACTTTTGGAAGCAATATTTTATTGGGTAAACCCTCAAAGAGGAGATTGAAGAGAGAAAGGGTATAATTGAGATATTGAATAGAATTGGAAAATGATGACATTGTCTTTTTGGATGGTTTTTCTGCAAAGGAAAGTAGAGAGGCACAAGAAAAACATGATACCATGTGAGAGTTTTAAAAGAAAGAAAGAGAATTCATGATGCAGGGCTGTGAACAGATAACTAGGACTGAAACCCTTGACTACATGAGAGGTGATAGAAACCAGAGTGCATATAGATCAGATGACCTTAGATATAGATAACACTGACACTTATTAACTTCACCAAGAAGGAGGGAAGATACATTCTTACAGATGCAAGCAAATTGATAGAAGTTTGTTCTCTTTCAATTGCTTCTTTTTTTCTCGAGGTACATAATAAAGATCATCAGCTCAGCATAGGGGCAGGGGACTGGGAGGTTTATAGACAAAAATGTGATGTAATCATCTCAGGGAATAGAAATGATTGTCATTGGGTTGATGAGTTGCAGAATGTATCAGTGCCTATTTTCTTGCTTTCATTTAGTATTGTGTTAGTGGCTTTTTTGTTGTTGTTGTTGTACTTATACCATCTATATTTTAAATTTTGTTTAATAATTGTGATGTGAGACCTCATAGCCAAATAATTAATAAACATGAGCTTTTGAGCCAAATAGGCCTGATTTCAACAGGATAAATTAAGTAATCCTAAACATTTCTACTTTTTTATATACTCAGTGGGAATGATATCTTTGAGATAAGCAAATTGAGATCAAATATGAGCTCCACTGCTTACTAGCTGTGGGACTTTAGACAATTCACTTATCTGAAAAAGGAGAATAAAAATAGCACCTAACGAAAATGTTATTGTGAAGATAAAATGAGCTAATCTTCTGCATATGCCCAATAGCTTAAACATAGAGAATGCTCAAAGAAAATTATCAATAACAATGGTGGCAATGACAGCACTTTCTCCATTGCCATGGAGGTTTATTTTATTTTTATTTCTAATACATTTTAACCTAAGAATTTCCTGTGCTCCACTGTCAGTTCAGTATATAATGGATGGAGTGAATTTATATAGGTGTGAGCAATCACCCTATACTTAGATCAAGTGTAAAGTTTAGCATATTATTTTAAAACTATGTGTTGAAGAGCAGTTAGGTATGAGGAAATTTGATAGAAAAACTCCATAGTATTTAGGGTAAATTACTTATCTTGTTAAATCAATAAAAATTAGTTTTGGTTGAACTTTTAAAATTCAGTTCCATTGAATAACAGCTAGTAAAGCGGCCTTTCAGCAAAAGTAAATATCTTGATTGCCTACACTAGTGACAGGGTTCTGGGGGAAAAAAAAAAAAAAAAAAAAAACAACCATGGATTACTGGGAAAGGTCAGTTCTCTATAGCAGTTAGAGAGAAGATCATATCTCAAAATGTCATTCCTTCCATCTACTCATAAACATACAGGTAGTGATCTTTCAGTGGGTCCTTGCTGATCCTCAATAAAACCAGCTTTCCTATATGGCATTGTCTACACAAACTTGTTTTATATAAGATACACTCCAGGCAAACAGACCTTATCTCTCATTTTCTGAGAGGTCCCATTTCATATTTACTTGCATTTTCCTGTGAATAAAATTTTTTACACCTTGAGTTTTCATATCTCTACTCATTTTCAAATCCCATTTATTTTTATAGACCTAATTCAAAAAGAAAGATACTCTTCCCAATACTTGCCATCCACAAAATATCTCCTGCATTGTAAAGATTTTTATCTCTTATGTGTCTCGTTTCTAAGTATTTTTTTTTAACCTTCAGAGAAATATTATATATACTCTCTGTATATGTATTTAAGGAGACCTGGTGGCACAATAGATAAGTAATGGGCTGCTAACCGAAAGGTTGGTGGTTCATACCCAGCAGCCACTCTGCGGTAGTAAAATGTCACTCTCACCACCCTCAAATTGAGTCGATTCAACTCAGAGTGACCCCACCTTGGGTTTCTGAGGCATCTCCATGGAAGTGGGTTGCCCAGTCTTCCTTCTGAGGAGTGGCTGGTGGGTTTGAACGATCAGCCTTCTTGTTAACAGTCAAATGCCTTAGGCACTACACCACCAGAGCTCCTTTGTGATAGAAAAGACATGGCCATCTGCTGCCATGAAGATTACAGCCTAGGAAACCCTATAGGACAGTTGTAATCTGTCACAGAGAATTGCTATGAGTTGGAATCTGCTAGAAGGCACACAACAACATATCGTATATAATCATTATCTATGCTAGCAAACTCCTTGAAAGGGGAACTTGTGTAAGACTTTAATTCCTCTAGCAATGATAATTTATACATAGAAACCACATGACTAGTTGACATTGTGTCATTTCAGACTCATGGTGACCCCTTGTATGTCAGAATAGAACTGTACTCTGTAGGATTTTCAACGGCTTTATTTTTAAAAAGTAGTTCAGTACACCTTTCTTCTGAGGCTTCTCTGGGTGATCTCAAACTTCCAACCTTTGGGTGAGCAGCAGAGCACATTAACCGTTCATACCACCCAGGGCCTCCTCAAATTTAAACAAAAAAGGTGTTTACTAAGATTTCTCTTTGGGACTGAGGCTTCTTCCTCTAGCTGTTGGAAGGATTCTCAGCTAAAAACTTTTAGCCATTTTAGGGAATTGCTTTGGATCATCTTCCTTTCCCTGGGCAGTCCACAACCAATGACTGGTCAACACAGAGGAAGAAATACAACCCTTTCACCCCAGTCAGGTCAACTCTTAAAACCACCCCAGCTTCAGAGCTCACTTGGGTTTGCTGAGGTCTTTTTTGTGACTGCACCACAGCTGAACATTTCCTCAAGCCCATTCCTGTACAGACTCCTTACCTACCACAAAATAAGTGATGATCTTGAGAGAGAATGCCGTAATAAATGAGGAACATTCAGATATTCCTTTCAGATTCTATTTCCAGGGGCAGCCAACTTGAGACAGCCAGGAAATGTAGTTGCTAACTTTTCTGGTTACTTCATGCTGCTGTAATAGAAAATACCACAAATGAG
>NW_006921976.1:2423938-2443994 GCF_000298275.1 Orycteropus afer afer | reverse complement strand
TTGCATGACTTGACCCTAATTCTGTATCCGTGTCCTTGGAGTGTGAGGGACACTGTGTGTAGCCACGTGCTCTGATGGCAACCACAGGGTTCATATGGAAGGTCTTATGAAATATGAATGAATACACTAACTCCTCCATCCCCCCCTTCCCCTCCTCCCTTTCTATCAGGGATGTACAGCTGGTGAGGAGAGATCAAATACAACTAGGGACTCACATCAGCCAAGCCCTCAGCCAAAGGTTCTGATCAAAAGTATCATGTCACAGAAATCAAGAAAAATGTCCAAGTTCCTGACTTTATTTCAAGAAACAAAATAAAATGTAAGAGTTACATATAACAAATGGTAATTTTTATGGTACTTACCAGGTTGAGATTATCTTATCCTGCTTACAATATCTTACAACTATGTAATAATGAATGTATATCTTAATATAATGTTCTAAATAGAGTGAGCTTTAATATAGATTAAAGTGAATAGTCTTTTAAATGAAACACAACCTTTTATCTCTCACCTTGTGAATTCAATTTCCTTAACATAAGGAAAACCTTTTATCTTTTTATCTTAGAAATTCAGCTTATCAATTTTGACATCATTTATAATTTTGCATAAGATAATGTATAAATTTTCATAACTCAACTTCACAACAAATGAAATATGAACTCATAGGACATAGCAATATCCCATCGTGTGATTGTCTCATAAATTTGTATGAGAGGTATGTGCTTATTTTTACATACCATTGTGTTCCCACTGCCTTGAACATAATTCATATTTATTTAATGAATGAATTAAAGGAGTAGACAGGATAGAGGACACATATGTAATACATTGATTTAGATCCAGATTAGTACTTATTCCCTGATGCTTTAGGATCTTTCACAAGCAAGACTAACAAATGGGGATTCTGTCTTATCTCTGAGACTCTTCAATTTATACTTTGTCTCACTTCTAACTAGTCTCCTACCTTGATATTCCATGTCCTTTCCTGACACCTTTTCCCTCCCTTCTGAACAGTGCCGTTATTCTCTACAGTGTTACTGAGGTGTTATAAAGGTGTGGTGAAGGAAGTGATAGAGTAACTTAAAAATAGCATCAGCAGACTTTAAACCCAAAAAAACAAATTCACTGTCATCAAGTAGATTCTGATTCATAGTGACCTCTATAGAGTTTACAAGGCTGTAAATCTTTACGGAAGCAGGCTGCATCATTTTCCTTCCACAGAGCATCTGGTAGGTTTGAACCACTGACCTTCTAATTAGCAGCCAAACGCCTTAACCATTGCACCACGGAAGCTCCCATCAGTAGACATTAAGAGGACATCAAACTGCCACTACTTTCCTTTTTCTAGGTAGGTTAGATGGAAATATCAGATTTTATATTATGCATATATACATACGTATGTATATGTGAATAGCCAAGTTGACACACAAACTAAACCACCACACATGGAGTGGCTGTAGGTTTGAACCACAGACCCTCTGGTTAGCAGTCAGATGCCTTAGGCACTGTGCTACTAGACTCCATATGTGTGTGTGTATACATACATATATATGTATGTATACACACACACACATATGCATGCATGCATATACACACATATACATACATATACACATATATACATAAATATACACATGCATATACATACATATATACATATATACACATATACACACACATACATATGTGTGACACACACACATATATATATCACACACACACACACACACACATATATGGTGGCGTATTGCCTAAGGCATTTGACTGCTAACCAGAAGAGAAGGCTAGTGGTTCAAACCCACCAGCCCCTCCTCAGAAGAAAGGTTGGGCAATTTACTTCTATAGTGATACTGCCTCAGAAACCCAAGGAGGGGTCACTATGAGTCAGATCCAACTCGATGACACTGAATTTTGTTGGTTTTGTATATAAATGTTTACTTCTATTTACTCTTCTAAGGACTGGGAATGCAGTGAAAAACTACAACTGAAGCTCTTGCTCCCATGGAGCTTATATTTTAATGGTAGGAAAAGAAAATAAACAAGTAAATATATGTTAGCAGATGAGCAAAAATCCAAACCCACTGTCAGGGAGAAATTCTGACTCATAGTGACCCTATAGGATGGAGTAGAACAAGGCTGTAAATCGTTTTGTAAGCAGATTGCCTCATCTTTCTCCCACAGAGTGGCTGGTAAATTCCAACAACTGACTGTAATAAGCAGCTGAACACTTTAACTACTACACAACCAGAGTGCTTCCAGTGGATGATAAGTAGTATAAAAATAAGGCAGAAAAATAAATTTAATAAGCCAGAGTGATATGTGTGATGTGATTTGTTTTAGGATGGCCTGGTAATGCACTTATGTATTTATTTTTAGTTGAGCAGGAATGTGAATTGAGGGAGATAGGTAGCCACAGGTTTAGTTGAAGGGATATCATTTCAAAAGAGGGAAAAGGAAATTTAAGGAATCTGACCTAGGGCTATGCTAATTTAAACTAGAAGAAGGGAGGATGACATTGGGTTGTAACACAATGGAAAAAAGAGTTAGTACCTTTGGTCAAATCACAAAGCACCTTGAAAGACATAAAGACATAGAGTTTTACTGAGCAAGGTTAGAACACATTTTGGGTTCTAAACAGAGAAAAGTCAAAATCTTATTTAACTTTTAAAGGTGTTATTCTGGTTGCTGTGCTGATAATGGACTGTAGGAACTAGAGAAAAACTTATTTCTTTCACATGTAAAAATAGGTTCCAGGCAGGGAGTCCAGCTTGATAGTTGAACTCATCAGGGAGCCAGGCTTCTTAGGTCTTGCTTTTTCCTTATCCTCTCACAGGGCTTCTACCTCTCAGTCCAAGATGGGTGTTTGTGGTCTAAACATCATGTTCACATTCTAGCATTTCCTTTAAAGACTCTTCCTGGAAGTTACATAAGACATATCAGCACCGTTGACCAAAACCTAGTCCCACAGCCATGCCTGGGTACAGGAGGCTTGACAATAATATATTCTTTAACCTAGGAGTTCATTTACTTGGTTTAAAAAAAAAAGTTTTTAAGTTATTCTTTATTGAAATATTTAAGAAACCTCCCCAAATTAGTAGATAGTGAATTCCTGTAAAATAAGATTCTAAATAATGAACAAGTCAAGATCTCAGAATTTTTAGTCAGTCTTCAGACAGTGAGCATGTAGGCCCAGTGCTTGCTCATACTACTCCATTGGCTCATATTTTTTTGACCTTCTAACACCTTAGAAATAGCATCTTTTAAATTTGGCACCTCATAGCCTTTTTCAAGACAGTCTTCTACCACAGATTAAATCATCCTTCCCTGTAACTCTCCCTCATTAATATCTCTATTTTCCTTTATAAAAATTAACACACTTTATAATGTTATACATGTAAAAGGTTTAATTAACAAATGAGTCTCTTACTAGGTCCTAAAGGACATGAGTGAAATCTATCTCTCATTTGCCCATGATAGTTTTCTTAGTTCGAGCACAATGTCTGGCACATAGGTTTTTTCTTTTTTTTCTAATTTTATTGTGATTTGAGTTAAATTTTACAGAGCAAATTCATCTTCAGAGTAATATTCATCTCACATACACTTTGCCTCATGACATTGACTGTAATCTCCCACAATGCAACAGTTCCCCTCCCACATCCTCCCCAAAGCCATCTCATTCCCTCTCATGCACTCCTGTCCCCAAGCTGTCTCCCTGTGCATACATGGCACATAGGTATTGAATAGACAAGTTCGTTAAGTAAATGAACATCCAAGTAGGTAAGTGAGTGATTACAGTACCATATAGTAAGAATCAAACCAAGGGAAATGAATTTTATAGCTCCATGCTAATGTTGAGGAGTCAAGAAATGTCCTAGACTCTATATACAAGAACGTATATTTAGTACATGCTTCTTATATGTGTATTATGACCACAATAATAAGTCATTATCTTTTTATAATACTTTTAAAAATTAGCACTCTGGAAGCTGTGATATACTTAGCAAAAAATAATGATATTTTACAGTCTAAATATTTTTTATACTACTGGGAAAAGTACAAAACAGTCTTGTGAGGTAAAGCACCTGCCCACATTAACATTCTTATACTAATTTTTTTATGATGCTAGGTTTATGTAATAAATTTAGAAAAAATGAAGATGACATAAGTCAACACTGTGACATCTGTCTTTGTTTAGAGACATAGAAATCTGGACTAGAAATGTTACAGAACATGGGGGACAAATTTAAGAGACGGGTCAGAAACATAAAAGCAAATTACTGTACACATCTGTGCATTATTTTTCATTAAAAATCAATGTCCAAACATATCGTACATACATTGTTATAAACATATGCTCTGGGTTAGGATAAATAAAATGCATTTGGAAGTTGTCATTGATCTCCGAAGACTGTTACTACTATTTAATGAAGCAGAGAGTGTGTCTGGCATGTGAGATAGAAAGCATTTTTTTAGTGTCCTGTCGACCATGCAGATAGCTGATGGCTTCTCACAGTCAGACTGACAAATTTAGGTAGAAGTTCACTGTAGCATATAAGAAACAGTGACCTGTGATACAGCCAAATGACTGATAAAATGGTATGAAAAGGGATTTCAACTCCCTATGACACCACTAATGTACCTGAAATTTTTAAAGTGCATTTGAGTAGTTATGAAAGGATCCATGATTGTGGCGATGACACAGGACTGGGTAGTATTTCGTTGTGTTGTACTTAAGGTCGGTATGAGTCACAAGCAACTTGACAGCACATAACAGCAACACCAATGAAAGGATCCAGAAAATGAGGACTGTAGACTGATGTCTTCACTTTATCCACCTCAGCTCCCAGCGCTGAGAGAAGTCTTTTGATTCCTAGCCTCACATGTAGTGGAAGCTCCAGGGATGTGCAAGATTATCTTATTCTCAATTTGATCTTGGTCCTTTTTGTTTAATCCTTGCCTCTTCCCAGACTTAATTTAGGTGAGAGTCAACAAGAAGCTTTTGTTTGGATATGTGCTTCTGACCTAAAAAGTGACTGACTTATTGCACATAAAAAAAAAACCAAACTCACTGCCATTGAGTCAGATAGCGACCCCCTCCTTAGGTTTCCAAGGCAGTATCACTATGGAAGTAGATTGCCCAATCTTCCTTCTGAGGAGTGTCTGGTGGGTTTGAACTGCCAGCCTTCTGGTTAGCAGTCAAATGCCTTAGGAACTACACCACCAGAGCTCCTTTATTGTACATAAGGTTCCAAATTTGCATACTGACTATCTTTCATATAAAGGTTGAGTAACATTTGACTGATGAGTTGTAGTAGATAAGTTTTGTAGTATAGTGTCAATACAAGTAATCTTCTGATTTATAGAGGCACATTTGCCTGGAAAAGCTATTGTAAGTTAAAATAACATTACTAAAATTAAATTTTGTTTCAGGAAAATCACCAAAGAGAATTCTTTCTGAAGGCCTACTCTTGGAACCTCTTATAGATAAGAAGGCAGATTCACTGAGGATAGGGACTAAGTCAATAAGTAAATTGAATGGCTTAATTTATATGTATACCATACTATTTCTGTCAGTTATATAAATAAAGAGTAATGCAGTGATAATCATAGAAAAATGTATTCAATTCAATGAAGTTAAAAAGATTATTGTGTACCAAAGACATGGTTTCACCTCTTGCAATGGTTCTGATTTCTGAGCGCAAGGAAATAACATCTCTAATCATAAGGACATATGTGTATCAGTGGGGTTAATAATATCTATTGCTCATGTTAGATATGAAGTATAGAATATTGGTTACAAGCTAGGAAAGAAAGAACTGGATTTGTATCTCATTTCTGTTAATTATTAGTTGTGACCCTGGATTGGTTACTGGATTCTGATTGCTAATTGTCTTCAGTATACATTCTCTGTTACTTTTTTTAAAAAATAGTAATGATGATAATAATGCAGATTCCCTTGTAGAAGGCCTAGCCTTGAACTAATTATGGTCAATGGGATGGGAGAGGAAGTGATGTAGGTAACTTCTGGATCATACCTTTATAGAGTACCTCTTTGCCTTACAATGCTGCAAATGGGGCAAGGAGGCAGCATCTTCTGACCTCCACTAACTGTACAAGAGGAGGACAGAATCACCATCAGCAGCCCAAGGCCTGTTTTTATGAGGCCAGGCATGCTGCCACCCTCCAGCACTCTAACCTCAACACCAGCTGTTCCTCCTGCAGTACATACCTCTTCTCTGCTGAGTTTAAGAATCTGCTGTACTGACTACACAGAACTCAAAGATTATGGGGTTTATTAGGGAAGCATCAGGCTACAATTCAAGCTCAGGAATGTATCCAGTCTCTCCCAGTCAGCCGTCTCTCAGCTGACAGTCTCTTTCAGTAGTGTGTCTCTCTCACATCTCTCAGCAGCACATTTCTATCAGCAGCATGTCCCTCACACCCAGCAGTCAGAGAGACTAGACTTTCCTCTGCCCTAGGAGGGCTCCTTTTGAGCTTGGCAGAGTGGCCAAACTAACCAATCCCAACATCAGAATTATATATACCTGAGAGAGAGTGAAATACCCAGAAGATTGCTTCCTGCCACTCTCAACAGAAATACCCCAGGTGGGTAACTTTAACAACCAGGAGTTACTCAGTTGCTCATGGCAAATTACACCATGGAGTTTATAAAGACTATGGCTAAGACTATGGCCCTAGAGGGTGGCTTCAGGCCTAAGGCAGTCACCTGCCAAGCGCAAGGCTGGTGGTTCAAATCCACCAGCCACTCCCTGCCCCATAGACCTGAAAGCCGCCACCGTCTCTTTCTGGACTCAGCCCTCCTTGGAAATTCAAGGAGGGCTCACTAAGAGTCCGAGGCAATCAGTTGGGAGGTGTGGTTTTTTAGGAGTTCTGGTAGCATAGTACCTAAGGCACTTGACTGCTAACCAGAAGGCTGGCGGTTCAAACCCACCAGCCATTCCTCGGAAGGAAGGTTGGGCAATCTACTTCCTTAGTGATACTGCCTTGGAAACCCAAGGAAGGGTCGCTATGAGTTGGGTCCAACTCGAGCGCACATACCAACCCAACAACATGGCTAGAAAAGCTGTACTATGTAATTTACTATACCACAAATGTTCTTACACACTGCCTGTTAGCTGAAATGGGGACATAGTGGTAGAGACCTGGTTTCACTCATACCAGTGAAACAATATCCTCAGGATGACAGAATCACAAAATATGGAGAATGTGAGTCTCTGAGGATTCTGTGTAACAAAGCTAAAAGGCTACCTTCCAAACTTGAAGTTACCTCCTCTGGAGTGCCATTTGAAAGAAAAGCTATTTTAGTCGATCTACTGTTTTTTGGTTTTTTTGGTCCCTTTTTTAAAAATAACTTGGCTTAAAACTAGACTAAACAGTGACTTGAACAAGAGACTAGAAGTTTTAGTTTCCTAGCCTATAACATCAAGATAATAATAGTTCCTAAACATAAGATTATTTTGAAGATTAAATATTTACTCTATATTGTTGTTGTTGTTGTTGTTGTTATGTGCCGTTGAGTCAGACCCGACTCATAGCAACCCTTCCTTGGGTTTCTGAGGCAGTATCACTACAGAAGTAGATTGCCCCATCTTCCTTCAGAGGAGTGGCTGGTGGGTTTGCAGTCAAGTGCCTTAGGCACTACACTACCAGAGCTCCTATTTACTCTATAAGCAATTTAAATTAGCACTTTACTGTTGGCTATGTTTATTTTATTAATCTAATTATTATATTAACACTTCTTTGTGTACTATAATAATAATAATAACTATAACACATTTTTTTCATTAAAAGATAAGACAAATAATATCGAAAAATTAGTAGTGGGACACTTATAATACCATGAAGTTTTTCCATGTTCAGAACGTTTTTAAAAAAGTTCTAAGCATGGGTTTTTGGCTTTTTTGAGAAACAGATACATAAAACTTCCATTTGCTATTGTATGCTTGTGTGTTTTGCTTTGTGCTTGAACAATTTTTCTTAGAAAGATCAGCACAAGGCCGGTCCCCATGAAGTGGAGGTCAAAGATGTCCCAAACGTCCAAACTACCATGCTACTCCATCATTTCAGACATTAACTCCTCCTCCTCCTCCCACTAATTTTCCCAGTCTTAGGGTTCTGTATTTTGCTGTAATGCCTCACAGAACTCACAGACACCCAAGGGTTCGTCTCACGTAGTGGTGGAGGCTGGCAGGCTGGCGAGTCCCGGGTCTGTGAGTAGGTCTAGCGGATCCTCCCAACTCTCGGGGTTTGATGAACCTCAATCAGCAGATCAGATGACGGCTGCTGTCCCAAATCCAGGGGTGAGATGAGGATGATCCAAGACACAAAGCCAGAGCAAGAGGAGAGTGAATCTTCCCAGGAGATTCTTGGGTATACATACCCTCAGGGAAGCTAAAGGTGGTGATTTGAATTATACCCTCCAGCAAGGCAAGACTCAAGATACATTCCACCTGTGTTACCCCAACAGAATTAAACTAAATCCCATCACAGAGTCGATTGCCAGTCATTATAGGAAATGACTACTACCTGCTGCCCAGCCAAGTTGATACTGACCTTAACTACCACACCACCCAAAACAGGCATGGATAATGGGATTTATAAAACATCACAGAATGGAGGACAATGGCTAGAAGGGCCACATAAAGCAATTCACTGCACTTTGCAATGCAGATTTTTTCATGCACATATGTATTTAGCATTGTAAATATTCCTAAATCAAATCAGTTATGATTATTCCTCTGCCTTTGAAAAAAATATTCTTTTTGTTTTCAGAGTTGCAATCTCAGCAGCACTGGTATTAATATGTTACCTTGATGCCAATGATTATTCAAAACCCTATTTCTTATATCAGTCCTTTTTTCAAAAAGAAAGAAATGAAAACATTTGCATGCTTTCCTATTGACTGCAAAGTATTTTCCAAATTCTATAGCATAACACTTCAGTTTAGCAACAAATGATTTTAACAATGAGCATTTATCCTCATCTGGGTTATGTCCTCACACAACATATTAGATGTTGTTGTTGTTAGGTGTTACTGACTCGATTCCTACTCATGGTGACTCTTTGTGCAATAATTGCTGTTTGAGCCCAGTGCTACAGCCACTGTAGCAATCCATCTCATTGAATTTCTTCTTCTTCTTTTTTTCTACATACCAAAAATGATGTCCTCCAGGGACTGATCCTTCCTGATCAATGTCCAGAGTACATTACATGATGTCTCCTTGCATCTAAAGAACATTCTAGCTGTACTAATTCCAAGACAGATTTGTTTGTTCTTCTGGCATTCCATCATATATTCAGTATTTTTCACCAACACAATAATTCAAAGACATCAGTTCTTTGATCTTGCTAATTTATTATTCAGTGTATTTTATACACCTGACCATTTGCCCATATTCATAAGAATTTCTGTTCTTTTATGTCACTCTCCTATTTCCAAAGGGTGTTCTTAAGACAGAGTCTCTGATAGATAGTACATCAAAATTCAATTCTTTTTACAGAAAATATTATGGATTAATGTAGATTACATTCCTTTCTTGGGGTTACTTAAGGTACATAACAGGTTAAAGTATCTGAAGTCTTCTGAAAACAATATATGTTTTGGATTAACTCAGCTTTTCTGACTTTTTCTTTCTTGTTCTTTTTTTTTTTTTTTTTTATGAAGCACCTCTCAATCTCAGACAAGTAATATTGTGGATCGCACTTTGAAGAACCACTTCCCAAATGATTTCAATCACTAGAATCACAAGAAGTACTATTATCTTCACCTAATTTTAAATACTACTGTGTTTGCCACAGAGACAATTAATCTCGCATTCTTCTCTGCTGCTAGAGCACCTATGACTTTGTCCTTGATACATTCTGCCTTACATTTAAATTCTTTTTATACATGTGACTTCTTACATAGATTGTGAGGTTGCTTAAAGGAGTATTATGATATCATTTATTGTCACTCTTCATAGCCTAAATAAACTATTTGGTAGACGGTCAGTGAATATTTTACACGTGTCATCCCTTCTTATTTTAGTAGAAATGCAATATATTAAGACTCACCAAATGAGTGTTATATTTTAAATGGTCCAGGATACTGATTGGCCAAATAATTCTGCCATTAACTACAACTTTGATAGAACTGTTTTGGAATTACCATCTACATGGCACAAATTCAGAGGATAAAAGTCTATTTCAGCTACTTCAAACAGAAATTTCTTTAAACTGACTGCCTTCAAGTCAGATCTGACTCATAGAGACCCCTCCTTACATTTCTGAGGTACTATACCTACAGAAATAGATTGCCCAACCTTCCTTCTAAGGAGTGGCTGGTTGGGTTTGAACCCCCAGCCTTCTGGTTAGCAGTCAAATGCCTTAGGTACTCCCCCCCTAAAAGCTCCTAGTTTATTTTTTGGTGTATTAAATTTTGGTGTATTAAATATCTTATGAAAGTTAAGGAAACAGATTCTAAATTTAATTGTCCAGAATGAACCACAACCCCCGTCCCTGTATTGGGTCACCCAAGGGAACTAATGCCTTTTCCATGATAAGAATCCACTAGTAGAGCAACTCTTCAAAGTGCCGTGATCAGGACACATTCACATTCAGGAAGCTCCCAACCTTAATAAACTGTGATGATGGGGATGCTCCTGGTGGATTCAGAACTGTACCGTGCTTCTTACAATCTACCCCAGAGAAATGGATAGCCCTATCTAGTCCTTCTTCACTTATAAAAATAATGATATGACACTAATCTTGACTAATATTGCTAAAGAAAATGAAGTAGATGCCTCCATGTCCATGTGCACAAATAAACAGAACAGTCTCTTTCTCAATTTCCCATTCTAACCCATCTCCTAAATTAATTGTATCTGATTATCAGAATGTGCCATCTGACTTTGAAAAGAGAGCCTAGGAAATGTATTCACTCTCTTTTCAGCTGCTACTGCTGAGAAAGGTACACATAATTGATGTTGAATCTAATCCAAAGTATTCACCACAAATAGCATTGTTTTATTCATATGTAACATTTTCCATTGCTCTCATAACCTCCTCACCTTTTCAGTTTCCCCTTCCTACTTGATTTCCTGTACTCTCTCACTCTCTCTCTCTTTTTCTCCCTGTAATCTATGCAGCTTGAATGAGGAGTAAGATTTGCACCCCTATCTAAATTAATTTTATATAACAAGGTGTAAACGCAGTGGAATACTTTATGCAAGGTGAAAGAACATTGCATGAAAACATGTCATACGTTGTTAGCTACAATGTTATATTAATTTATCTGCAACAAAAGTTTATTTCTCTTTAAAATTTTCTAGTCTAGATATTATTTCCATTTTACTGAGAAAAAAACAAAACACATTGAACAATTATTTATCAATGGTAGTGCATCGCCTAAATTGTTGGTCCCATGTTCTTTTCAGAATAATGTTCAGTCAGATTGCCTACAAATTGATGGAAACTGAACTTCATTTTCCCAGGTTTTGCCTGGAAAATAAAAGTAGAGAGTGTAAATTATACCGTGGTGTGCAAAACTCCATATTGCTATTTCTATCATGGGACCTGTTTTATGGTGAGCAGCACAGTTTCACTGATGCATACACATCAATTCTTAACCTTATTGAAAGGTGGTGCTACTTTCTCTGAACCTCAGCATCTACTGCTGCTTGTGATTGCTTTGGTCTCAGAGGCTCTATGTTGTTGGTTAATTTACATGCTCTGTAAAGTCATACCAGAAAAATCACCTACTCATTACTTCAGCACAAAGGAAATTTATATGATCTTCAAGCAGAATCTTCCTTCATTTTTATTCACTTGTGTTGTCCTTGCTAGTTAGATACCCATTCCATTCTTTTTGCTAAAAATCTAATTAAATGAAACGTCTGCCAATTCAATCTATAATATCATGAATCCAGTCCTGTATGTTTCTGAATTGTACTAAACACCAATAAATACGGATATCGAACATTTGAATATTTACCTGTGGTTTAATTCCCTTTGAAATGCCCTTTTGTGGTGAGTAGAAAGAAAAACATAGATAAAATACATTTGAAACATCAAATTCAATTTAATAGATTAGAATATAGCTCCCCAGGATAAGATTTGGAATTCATTTAGCAAACCCAGTTATATACATTTTCACTTGTTTCATTTCTAGACTCTGCTCATAATGTAGTAACTATATCAGAAAAATTATGATTAAAATATAAGCGAAAGTCAACAGTCCTCTAAACTTAGCATAACCTTCTGATGAGATTTAAACATTTTCAAATTATTTTTAGCTAATAAAATTTATATCTAAGATATTGAGGTACTATAAAAACCTTCCTACTTCTTTTTTAAGGGTTTGTGGGTGGGGCAAAGACTTAAGCACTTGACAAGTAGCCAAAAGGCTGGCAATTCAATCCCACCCATGGGCATCATGGAAAACAGGCCTGGCAATCTTCCAAAAGTTTACAGCCTTGAAAATCTTATGGAGCAATTGTGTTCAGCACATATAGGGTCACGACTCACACCAACAACCAACTTTTTGTAAAGTCCAAATTTATACCTAAAATCAAATCTCACTGTGGTCATTACGTGTGTGTCAACTTGGCTGGGCCTGGTTGAGTGGCTGGGCAGCTGGTGGTAGTTATTCCCCATGATGAGATTGACAATCAACTCCATGGTGGGATTTACCACAAGCAGCTGAGTAGCTGTCTTTGGGATGTGGTCTGCTTTCTGTATATAAGGACAAGCCTGGGGAATGGTCTCTAGCCGCGTGCTTGGACCCTGCATATAGCCGTGTCATTGCTCAGCGGCCTGCTATGCTCTGCCAACCTTGCAATTTACAACAGACTTAAGTTAATGATCTGCCATGTGGTTTGGTAACATCAGGACTGTGCCTTTTCACTTGTCAACTTTGGGGCTTCTCAGTCTCAGCAGCCAGCAGCTGTCAGAGTGAAGAAGTGCCTCTAGCTCCAGTGGGCCGGGAGCAAGAGGCAGAGCTGGATCCCAAGGTTAAGGGGCTTTCACCCAATGCCTAGAACCTGGCCCTTTGAACTTGGACTTAAAGTCTCCAAATTGTAAGAATACTCTTGTTTGTTAAGGCCATCCCATTTGTGGTATATGCTTTTTAGAGCAGTGCTAGGTAACCAGAACACTCACCTAAAATATAAAAGATTATAAAATATAATCTTATTATCTGATTTATTAGTATAGTTAATATCATGATTTTTAAAGAAATTGTTTCCAATTATAGCAAAGGTCATTAAAAAGCCAGGCAAGGAAGAAAAGACCAAAATGAAAGTTAGAAATACCTATGCAACTTGCTCTTGAATGGAGAGTAGTTAAACCAAATGCAAGAAGTGATGAAATAAAAGAGCTGAACAGAGTATTTCAAAGGTTAACTTGGGAGGACAAAGTATAATATTATAATGAAATGTGGAAAGACCTGTAGTTGGAAAATCATATTCACCCTCAGCATTTCTCAAGGTCAAATAACTGAAGAAATAATTGAAAGCAGAGCTCTGGTAGCATAGTGCCTAAGGCACTTGGCTGCTGCCAGAAGGTTGGTGGTTCAAACCCATCAGCTATTTCTCAGAAGGGAGGTTGGGCGGTCTACTGACGTAGTGATACTGCCTCAGAAACCCAAGGAGAGGTTGTTATGAGTCATGCCCAACTCAACAGCACATAACAAAAACAATGAGTTGCATTGATGATGATTCTATGGGCAAAATAATGAATGATGCAGGAAGCATCAAAGGAAGATGGAAAGTCGTTGTACCAAAAACAATTGTTTGATGTTCACCCATTCCAGAAGGTAGTACATGATCAATAACCAATGCTATTGAAGGAAGAAATCTAGGAAGCACTCCAAGAATTGACAGAATACGCACTGAGATGTTTCAATAAACACATTCTATACTGGAGGTGCTTACTCATTTATGCCACGAAATTTGGAAGATAGCTCCCTGGCCAACAGACTAAAAGAGATCCATATTTTTGCCTATTCCAAAGAAAGGTGATCCTACAGAATGCCAAAATTATCAAACAGTATCATTCATATTGCATGCAATTAAAATTTTCTGGAAATTAATTCAAAATATTTTGCAGCATTACATCCACAGAGAACTGCCTGATAATCAGAAGAGGGTGTGGAATGAGAGATATCATTGCTATTGTCCGATGGGTCTTGCCTGAAAACAAAGACTACCAGAAAGATGTTTACCTGTGTTTTATTGACTATGAAAAGATATTTCATTGTGTGGCTCATAACAAGTTATGGATAACAAGGCAAAATAATAGTATTTCCAGAACACGTAATTGTCCTCATGAACCTGTACATACACCCAAAGACAGTCATTCAAACAGAACAAGGAGGTACTTTGTGGTTTAAAATCAGAAGAGCTAGGTGTCAGTGTTATATCCTTTCACTATACTTATTCAATCTCTATGCTGAGCAACTAATCTGAAAATCTGGGCTATATGAAGGATATGCAGCATCCGGATTACAGGAAGTTTCATTAACAGCCTGCAATATGCAGATGACACAACCTTTCTTCCTGAAAATAAAAAGACTTGAAGGACTTAATGATGAAGATCAAAGACTACAGTGTTCAGTATGGATTACACCTCAACATATAGAAAACAAGACTCCTCACTGGACCAATAAGCAACATCATGATAAATGGACAAAAGTTTGAAGTTGTCAATGATTTTGTTTTATTTGGATCCACAACCAGCATCTATGGAATAAGCAGTCAAAAAAGCAAAGAGCTTAGGACACTGGGCAAATCTGCTGCAAAATAGGTCTTTAAAGTTTTTAAGACCAAAGGTGTCACTTTGAGGACTAAGGTGTACCTGACCCAAACCATGTATTTTCAATAGCCTTGTATGCATGTGGGAGCTGGACAATGAATAAGGAGAACTACAGAAGAATTGATGCATTTGAATTATGTTGCCAAAGAATGTTGAGTGTACCTTGGACTCTTAGAAGAATAAACAAATCTCTTTTGGAGGAAGTACAGATGTAATGCTCTTTGAAGTGAAAATGGCTAGACTTCACTTCTCATAATTGGTGATGTTGTCAGAAGGGAACAATCCCTAGAGAAGGATATCATGCTGGGTAAGGTAGAGTTCCAGCAAAAAAAAAAAGAAGGGCCTCAATGAGATGGATTCACATAGTGACTACAGTGATAGGCTCAAGCATGGCAATGATTGTGAGGATGGCACAGGACCAGGCAGTGTTTTGTTCTGTTGTACATAGAATTGCTATGAGTAGAAACTGACTTGATGGTATGTAACAACAACAAATATATATATTTCTCTCTATATATAAAGAGAGAGAGAGATACCTTAAAACTGTTTGACAAATTATTCTGTCTGATTTACACAGACAGTTGGACATTCATTCATTAAAAAAATAATAATTTAAGCCTTGGTATGTTACATATGTTTTACATGCCAAAGATACTAAAATGAACAAGACAACCATGCTTCTCACCTTCTTTGAATTTATAAGCAAACTCTGAGGAAATATATTACAAATAAGAAATACAACTAATTTAATTTGCATTATGTGCTATGAAGAAGATATGAGGGCTTTTAGAAATATAAACCTAGTCAAGTTTATATTTGGACTGAACCTAGTCAAGGCAGAAGATGGAAGTAATCACAGAACTATTCTCTTTAAGCTGAAACTGAGAGATAATCAGGTTAGCCGGAAAAGTGGAAGGAGAACATTCCAAGAGAAACACAATAGCTAAAGTTCCACATGACAACAATCCAGGGACCTGAAAAAGGAGACTGGAGAGATAGGTAGCTCTACATCATATAAGCCTTGTAAGATATAGTGAGAATTTTGAAGAATCTCATCAGTGTACCTTCACTTAACCCTTTATTGAGCATACATTATTTGTAGAGACTGTGTTACCCTTGATAAAGATAGTATTTATTTGTAATGCTTGTTGAGAATGAAATTATCCTATAATTTATATAGGACAGAAAGAACAAATTGTTCATAGAATATTCTCATTCTTCTAGAATATTTTTCTAAATTTCCAAGTCTTCCTTGGTCTTGTCAATACTTCCCATTTGAAAATTATAGGTAGCACAGTGGTTGTCCTAATCTGTCCATTTTTCAGATGTAATCAATGTTTATCTTATGTTCATTGTTATTTCTTTGAGAATAATTGTTATTTCTCCTGCAAAGATGCTGAGGATTACTTTTTTAAATTCCCCCAAAATAAGTACTATCCCTCTCTTATTTCCGAATATTTTACTGTAAACTCTTAGTCATTGTTAGAGTAAGACTTAGTTTACTATTTTCTTTGAACTCAATATCTAGGAATTCCTAGGGCAGTAGTCCTCACATTTCAGTCTGCATTCTGATTCATTAGCCTGTGGTACTGTATGTGAATCTGCAATTTTAGAAAGTACCTTAGGGTATTTTTTTTTTTTTTTCTTTTTTTTAGGAGATCCATAAATTTGCACTTTGGCCAACATTTCTTTAGGAACAGGAAGACTGGAAAAAAATAATCATTAGGATTCCAAAAATCAAATCTAGTCCAGTAAACTTAAGCAAGTACTCTGAGCCTCAAATTATTCATATCTAAATGAGATAGTAAACTTTATGTATCTACCTCTCAGGAAAGGTCTGTGACCAGAGAGGACATTCTAATTGTAATAAAGTAAAAAGATAGTTTCCAGAGTTAATCTTAATTTTAACTAAAACCTTCTATCCTATCCAATGAAACTCAAGCCTTTTCAGTATTTTTGAACTCATGGTATGGCCATATGACTCTAATTTACACAATTTGTAAAGAATTCCTAGGCCATCCAGCAGGGTCCCGATTTTACTCTTTTCTACTGCTCCTATGTTTTTTCATGTTCAATTCTAAGACTAGCAAAGCAGTTTATTTTAATTGTCATATTAATCACCGACCTCAACACATAGCCTTCTCTGTCAGAACTATCAGCCTCCACACTCTTCATTTCTTGGGTCCAGGCTGAGAAAATGATTAATGTTCACAACAAAAATGGAATTCATTTTTTATCACTATTGTCATTGCACATAAAGTATATTTGCTAATGCATGCACCATGTTTTAAAAATGAGTAGTTCTTCAGGTAAGTTGCCATACTGAAAAGAATTTAAGAAAATTAATCTGTGACATGTTGTAGGAATGCCATACAATCTCATAAAAATTAAAGATACAGTTTTATAATCTCAGATTAAATCTTTTTTATTCCTTGTAAATTGGCTGAAGGAAAGTTAACTGATTTTATATATAAAATCTTTCATCCCAATAGAGATTAGCTTTCAAAATGTATCAGCACTTTGTATGAGAAAAATTAATTCTTTAATAAATAAATAAGTTCTATAAAATTCTGTATATTCTTCCTCTTAGAAAATATTGCGATGCTGATAAAAGAAAATGAATCACAACTCTGTACATTTCAAGTCAAATCATGGACTTCATGGATATGATTCTGTACAGTGATTTTCTCGTTTTGCTGAAATAAGCTTTAATATTTATTTGCCTTGAACATCAGAATCAGAATGGGATTTGTGTGTCTATGTGTGTTTTCTAGAAGAACATCAAGTTATTACAGAGTATAGTAAATTGTTAGGGTCAACCAGAATATTTTTCATAGTAACAACAACAACTCAATGCAACGCACTTTCAGTTGAGTCACATCTGACTCATAGCGACCCCTCCTTGGATTTCCAGGACAGAGTCACTACTATGAAAATAGATTGCCCAACCATCCTTTCGAGGAGTGGCTGGTGGTTTTGAGCCACCAGCCTTCTGGTTAGCGGTCAGATGCCTTAGGTACTATGCTACCAGAGCTCCCTTTTTCATAGTTAGGAACTTTTATATTTAAACATCAGCTAAAGTCTGCCTAGGAGCTTTGGTAGTGTAGTGCCTAAGCCATCTGACTGTTAACCAGAAGGCTGGCGGTTCAAGCCCACCAGCCACTCCTGGGAAGGAAGATTGGGCAATCTACTTCCATAGTGATACTGCCTCGGGAACCCAAGGAGGGGTTGCTATGAGTCTGATTCGACTGCACGGCAGTGAGTGAGTAAAGTTTGCCTAGAGAATAAATGTACTGTCAAGAAATGTCAACAGTTCATGTTGAAATGTTGCTTTATCTGTTTTCTACTTTTGTAGGAAATTAAGGGGAAAAAAAAAAAAAAAAAAGGAAACTCTGGTATATTCATGTTGGCGGGGAGAAAACTAAGAGGTTAAAATAAATAATAAGCTGAATTCACTGCAAACCCAAAACAGAACAAAATGAAAAACTGGTGCTGTCAAGTGGATTACACCTCATGGCAAGCTCATCTGTTGCTCTTAGAAGCAGATCACCAGGCCTTTCTTTCATGGCGCCTTGGGGTGGGTTTTGACAGCTAACTTTTTGGTTGGTAAGCTCTTTGCCATTTGCATCACCCAGCCACCTGAACTCACTCTGTTGTTGTAGTTAGGTGCTATTGAATTGATTTTTGACTCATAGTGACCCGATGTGACAGAGCAGAACTACCACTTAGCATTGTCTTGAATCTTTATGGGAGCAGAATGTCAAGATGATCTGTACTTCCCACAGAGCTGCTGGGTGAAACATTATGTAAGTTAAAACTGGGGACCAGTTTATGCCTAATGAGAACTAAAGGAAGTCTTTTCTGGGCTCAAAGAAGTTTAATTATGGAAGAAAGCAAGGGAAAATATTATGTGAAGTGATTCCAAAAACTGAGTGGGGAATTATAACATATGAAAAAAAAATCATAAAATTCATAAAATGATAGCAGCAAGTGAATATTTGTCTTAGTTAATAACTCTTCAGTAATTGAATAGATTTCTCACTGTGGTAGTGAGTTCTTAACTCATGGAAGTGCTTATGCCAAAAATAATTGTTTATCTCAAAGATATTGGAGAAGAGATTTCTGTATTTCATTGAGAGGTTGATATAAATTGTTTTATTATATTTCTTTCAGTTCTGAGGTTGTGTTAGTTTCCTAGGGCAGCCATAACAAAGTACCACAAATAAGATTGCTTATGTTGTTTTTGTTGTAGTTGTTGTTAGGTGCCATCAAGTCCTCTCTGACCTGTAGAGATCCTCTGTGCAACAGAACAAAACACTGAGAAGCCCTGTACTGATCTCACAATCTTTTCTATGCTTGAGCCCATTGTTGCAGCCCCTGTGTCAATCTATGTCATTGAAGGTCTTCCCCTTTTTCACTGGCCCTCTACTTTACCAAGCATGATATTTTTCTCTAGGGCCTGGTCCCTTCTGACAACATGACTAAAATACAAGAGACAAAGTCTGGGCATTCCCACTTCCAAGGAGCATTCTGGCTATTCTTCAAAAAACATATTTTTTGTTCTTCTGTAAGTCCATGGTGTTTTCAGTATTCTTCAACAACAACACAATTGAAATGCATCAATCTTTGGTCTTCTTTATTCACTATCCAGCTCTCACAAGCATATGAGGTGACTGAAAATACCATGCCTTGGGTTAGGTGTACCTTAGTCTTCAAAGTGACATCTTTGCTTCTTAATGTATAAGGGGTCTTTTGAAGCAGTTTTGCCCAGTGCAGTACAACGTCTGATTTCTTGACTGCTGCATCCATGGTTGTTGATTGTGAACCCAAGTAAAATGAAATCCCTTCAATCATCTCTCCATTTATCACAATTTCGGTTAATGGTTTGATAGTTGGAGTTGTCTGTCAACTTGGCTGGACCCCAGTTCTATGTGGTTGTTCCCATGATGGGATTAGATGACTGTGTTCTGAGTGGCCAATCTGCCCAAGGGGAGTTTCCCTAGGGGTGTAGCCTGCTTCCAGGATATCCAGAGACATCCTGGGAAGAGACATTCTTTTGGGGATTGGGACCCTGGTGTGCGGACTACAACCTTCCGTGAGTGAGCAGCCCACCACTCGGCCTGGAGATCTTGGATTCATCTTTCGTTGGAGTCAACAACCAGTGTACTGCCTGCCAGCCTTGAATTTCTTGGCCCCCTGTGGTTGTGGAAGCTAAGGCTGCCTCCAGCCTGACGTTTCCTCCAGG
>NW_006921976.1:2420788-2421298 GCF_000298275.1 Orycteropus afer afer | reverse complement strand
CCACTAAGTATGGATTCTTCATTCAATGTCTCAGCTAGAGAGGTTAGGACAGGATCTACTAATTTATTTGGTTGGCTTACTGAGGCATGGATTATGCAGTGGCCTACCTTAAGTCAAGTTGAAGTTGCGTAACAACAACAACAACCTTAAGTCAAGTTGAAGTACCAGACCTGCCTTGGTTTAATGTAGAAGAAGATGTCCAGAGGCTTAGGGAAAGTGGCCTGTTAAAATGGATTTATCAGATTAGACACCTAGAGCCAGAAACGGAGAGTCCAGAAGACACGCCTTTCACCAGTACTGTGAGGAATAAATTTGTAAAGGGAGCTCCACCATCCTTGAAGACTGCTATGATTGTTATTTTATGTAAACCTGATTTGACAGTGGGAACTGCCCTAATTGAACCAAGACACTTAACTACAATGGGGCTGACTGGACCCCGTGGTAGTAGGGGCCAAGTGGCAGCAGTTAATTGACAAAGGCAAGGTGGGCGTGGTTACCATAATGGACAGC
>NW_006921976.1:2417198-2418735 GCF_000298275.1 Orycteropus afer afer | reverse complement strand
GTGCAGGCTGCTCTGCCACTTGGGCCATATGATCTGGCTGATCCAATGGTGCTTGAAGTGTCTGTAGTAGATAGAGATGGTGTTTGGAGCCTTTGGCAGGTTCCTATTGGCGAATCGCAATGCAAACCCTTGGAGTTTTGGAGCAAAGCCCTGCCATCCTCTGCAGATAACTACTGTCCTTTTGAGAAACAGCTTTTGCTTGTTACTGGGCTTTGGCAGAGACTGAACGCCTAACCATGGGCCACCAAGTCACCATGAGGCCTGAGCTGCCCATCATGAACTGGGTGTTGTCTGACTCACAGAGCCATAAAGTTGGACGTGCACAGCAGCACTCCATCATTAAATGGAAGTGGTATATCAGAGATTGGGCTGAAGCAGGACCTGAAGGCACAAGTAAGTTGCATGAGGAAGTGGCCTCAAGGCCAAATGCCTATGGTCTCCATTCCAGTCACATTACCTTCCCTGTCCCACTCTGCACCTCTGGCCTCATGGGGAGTTCCTTATGATCAATTGACTGAGGAAGAGAAAACTCGTGCCTGGTTTACAGATGGTTCTGCTCGATATGCAGGCACCACTCGAAAGTGGACAGCAGTGGCACTGCAGCCCCTTTCTGGGACTTCCTTAAAGGACGGTGGTGAAGGGAAACCTCTGAATGGGCAGAACTTTGAGCCGTGCAATGGCTGTTCACTTTGCATGGAACAAGAAATGGCCAGGTTTGTGATTATATACGGATTAATGTGCTGTGACTAACAGCTTAGCTGGATGGTCTGAGACTTGGAAGGAGCATGACTGGAAGATTGGTGATAAGATGTATGGGGAAGAGGCATGTGGATAGATCTCTCTGAATGGGCCAAAGGAGTTAAGATTTGTGTCTCAAGTGAATGCCCACCAAAAGGTGACCTCGGCAGAGGAGGACTTTAACAATCAGGTGAATAGAATGACACATTCAGTGGAAACCCGCCGTCCTTTTTCCTCAGCTACTCCTGTCATTGCTCAATGGGCTCACGAACAAAGTGGCCATGGTGGCAGGGATGGAGGTTATGCATGGGCACAGCAACATGGACTCCCACTTACCAAGGCTGATTTGGCTACCTCTACTGCTGAGTGCTCAATCTGCCAACAGCAGAGACCAACCCTGAGTCCGCAATATGGAACCATTCCTTGGGGTGTATAGCCAGCAACGTGGTGGCAGGTTGATTACATTGGACCACTTCCATCATGGAAAGGATAGCATTTTGTTCTTACTGGAATAGATACTTATTCTGGATATGGATTTACCTTCCCTGCATGCAATGCTTCTGCAAAAACTACCATCCAGGAATTACAGAATGCCTTACCACCATCATGGCATCCCACACAACATTGCTTTAGATCAAGGGACTCATTTCACAGCACATGAAGTGTGGCAGTGGGCTTATGCTCATGGAATTCACTGGTCTTACCATGTTTCCCACCATCCTGAAGCAGCTGGTTTGATAGAATGATGGAATGGAATCATAAAAACACAAATACAGCACCAGCTAGGTGGCAATACCTT
>NW_006921976.1:2413169-2415733 GCF_000298275.1 Orycteropus afer afer | reverse complement strand
GAACTCAGTCTAACACAATGGTCCAGTTGTGAGGATTTTTGTTGTTGTCTTTTTACTGAGGTATAATCTAGACTGAAGGCTTTAGGCTTTTCTCCTCACTAGTAAGTGCTTTAAGTAATTTTCACTTATAGCAAGTAAGGTTGTGTACAGTTGTTAATGAGTCTTCTTCTAATCCTGATGCTGTGTTCTTCTTTATGTAGGCCAACTTCTTGGATGATTTGTTCAGCATAGAGATTGAATAAGCAAATGAAAATCTATAACCCTGATGCACACATTTCCAGATTTTCAGCTATGCAGCATGCCCTTGTTCTGTTCCAATGACTGCCTCCTGGTCTATGTCCAGGTCCCTTATCCTCTTATTCTGTTCCAGCAACTGCCTCCTGATCTATGTACAGGTTCCTTATGAGCATATTTATTCTTGTACAGGTGTGGAGACTAAAAGTCTTTATTTAGACTCTCTGAGGGGCTATGCTTTCTTGGAAGAGTCTAGAAAAAATCCTTTATTCTATCCCTTAGCTTCTGGTGGCACTGCCTAATTCCTTCGCTTTCACTTGGTGAAATTCCTTCCTCGATCCTTACATGGTGTTCTTCCTTCTGTCTTTTTGTCTTTTATTTATTTTTAATAATAATCCCATTCACTTTGGATTAGGACTCACCTCACTATAGTTAACTACTCATGTTAACTGATAAAATCCTCGAAGGCCCTATTTCTAAACGAGATCATGCTAACAGGTTAAGAGGTGAGGATATATATGTTTCAAATTGAAAAGAATACATTAGTAGATTTGCTGGTACTTTATTGTTTTCATTTATGTTACCTGTTTGATACAAAAAACAAACAAACACCTATTTTTTCTCTTCTTTTCCATCCCCAAAGAGCTCTGCTGACACTGTGGGTAAAGCATTGGGCTGGTAACCAAAAGGTCCATGATTCAAATCTACTAGCCACTTTGCAGGAGAAAGATGAGGCAGTATGCTTCCATGTGATTTACAGCCTTAGAAACCTTGTACGCTATGAGTCAGAGTCAACTAGATGGCAGTGGGTTTAGTTTTGAGTTTCCATCCCTACTGTATGACCTTCGTTCAACTAACTAACTTAACTGCCTTTGAGTCAGATCTGACTCATAACAACCCCTCCTTGCGTTTCCGAGGTGGTCTTCCTTCTGAGGAGTTCTGGTTAGCAGTCAGATACCTTAGTACTAGGCTACTAGAGCTCCTTTACTTTGTGCTAGTGCAAAAGCCTCCTACCAGTCAGTGTGCTTCCTCCTTATTTCCGTCCAAGTCCAAATCTGTTTAACATTGTTCAATGTCTCCAAGTACTGTTGAGGGCAGTATTAAATCCTTAGTATAATAGGTGAGGATCTGATGTTTATTTTTGAGCCTCATCTCCTCATGCAGTGCTTTTTGAAAGGGTTCAATTTATTTTTGTTTGTCAAAACTAACATGGGTATGCAAAAAGATGCATGGCTGCTGCACATGTTTTATTCTGTGACAAATACCTCCTCTCAATAAACACATCCCTATGGTGAATTAACACACTATGTTATGTTCCTTCACCATCAAATTTCTTCACTCCTTGAAGAAAAATAATTGGTCATCACTTCTACCTTCTCTTCTGTGTTACAACAAGAACAAAAACAAATAAATAAAAATTTCCCATAGCACTTTATACAATGAATTTTTAGTAATTATTTGTTTTCAATTTCATCTTTTGCTCCATGAATTTCCATGAATTATTAAACCATCATCGCTTATGTTTGTTGAAGGAATTTAACTAAGTATTTAACCACCTTTCCGGAATCGAATTATTACTTTACCCCTTTTGGTCCCAACGATGGCCATTTGGATTGTCTATATTCCAGGATCCTGGGATTGTGCATTTTAACAAGTGTCTCAGGTAGTTGGGATAAAGTGGCAAGTTTAAGAAACAAGAATTTTAGCTAATCCTGAGTAAGTTAAATGATATGTGTGATAGAGAAAGCTAGTAACTTACAGGTTTCTCCTGCTTTCTAAAATTAGAATGTTCCTAAGAAACTTTCCATAAGCTGAAATGGTGTTAAGGGCAGAAGCAATTACCGTTAATTTATGTGGGAAAATTTTTGACTCTTCGTCTATGCACAAATACCAAAAATATCCTACCAAATAACACATCAAATTTAAAATAACATTAACATATAGTGTTCGTGGACACAGTTAAAGTTATGGCAGCTCGATGCTGAGATGCTGAGTGTAGTTCTTGGGGAAGAAGTTTGGAGAGGCTGCTGTTGCTACTGGAGGTGCATGCTGCCTCTTTAAAGGCTTGCTAAAACCAAACGCTGAATAATAGTTTCACTTTTTGCCTTTTTTGTTGTTTGTTTTTTGTAAAAAACAAGATACCCTTCAGATTTCTTTCAGTTTGCAAAAACAAGTTTAATGTAGGGCCTACGAGCTCTGGTAGCATAGTGCCTAAGGCACTTGACTGCTGACCAGAAGGCTGGCGGTTCAAACCCACCAGCCACTCCTCGGAAGGAAGGTTGGGCAATCCTACTTCCGTAGTGATACTGCCTCGGAAACCCAAGGAGGGG
>NW_006921976.1:2374917-2412884 GCF_000298275.1 Orycteropus afer afer | reverse complement strand
CATTCATTTATTACAGATGCTTGATAAGAATTATGTTAACATTTCCATTGAATTAAAAGAGAACATTCAATTTTTTAATTTGAATTTTCAGTATGAAATAAATATATAAATAAATACGCATGTGTCTATGTGTATATGTTTATGTGTTTAATTAGTGTCCTTTCTGGTATGATGTTAATGTTGGTGATTACATTACATGTGAATGCCTCTCTCAAATGATAGAGGAGCTCTTGTGGCCTAGTGCCTAAGGCATTTGTCTGCTAACCAAAAGGTTGGCAGTTCAAACCCACCAATCACTCCACTGAAAGAAGACAGGGTAATCTACTTCCATAAAGATTAACCACCCAGAAACCCAGAGGGAGTCGCTATGAATTGGAATTGATGCAATGGCCGTGAGTTTTTTTTTTGTTTGTTTGTTTTTTTTAAATCAAATGACAGAAGCCAACTTTCTTGCAGAGATGTATTATCACTATTATTTTTCATGTTCATAATATCTTTATATTTGAATAATCTTTTAGTGAAAATTGATGAATCCTAATTTCCCTCATGGGAGCTCTGGTAGCATAGTGGCTAAGACACTTGCCTGCTAACCAGACGGCTGGCAGTTCAAACCCACCAGCCACTCCTCGGAAGGAAGGTTGGGCAATCCTACTTCCGTAGTGATACTGCCTCGGAAACCCAAGGAGGGGTCGCTATGAGTCGGGGCCGACTCGACGGCACATAACAACAACAACAACAACAATTTCCCTCATTATTTTCTGTATCAGTTAAGAAATACCCAGATGTTAATACAATATGTTTATTTAACTATAAAACCTTATACATAGGAATGTTAATTCTTTTACATTAAAATAATACATATAACTGTTGTTGTTGTTATGTGCCGTCAAGTCAGACCCGACTCATAACGCCCCCTCCTTGGGTTTCCGAGGCAGTATCACTACGGAAGTAGATTGCCCCATGTTCCTTCCGAGGAGTGGTTGGTAGGTTTGAACCGCCAGCCTTCTGGTTAGCGGTCAAGTGCCTTAGGCACTACGCTACCAGAGTCTTAAATGCACAAAATCATTAGAAAACAAGGCGCTTTTTTTAGCACATAACTTCATCCTTAAGATGACAGATGGCCTGGATCTCCAACTATCACATTCTCTGTTCACACAGGAAATAAAGAGGATCTCCAAGAGGGCAAAAGAGTTGTGGCAGATACTTTCGTTATCTTAAGGAGTTTGGCCAGAAGCATCCTGAATAATGGCTGCTTATATCTATCTCGGGAGCTCTGGTAGCATAGTGGCTAAGACACTTGCCTGCTAACCAGACGGCTGGCGGTTCAAACCCACCAGCCACTCCTCGGAAGGAAGGTTGGGCAATCCTACTTCCGTAGTGATACTGCCTCGGAAACCCAAGGAGGGGTCGCTATGAGTCGGGGCCAACTCGACGGTACATAACAACAACAACATATCTATCTCATTTGCTGCTCCTAATATGAATGCAGACTGGAAAATGCAATCTTTTAAGTGAAGAAGACGTTGTCATCTGGAATGAAATCAGTGTTCTGTTAATACAAAGAGGAAAGGTGTACTGAATAGGCAGCCAGCTATCTCTACTAATCAATTAATTTCTATTATTATTTTTTTTTAAGCTGTTTTTACCTTTGGTTAAGGGAAAATATTAGTAAAACTTAACTTGGACCAATTTTGATATTTTAATCTTTGATCACATACTGTAGTCCTAACTGCCGCATATAGTACTGAAAACATTTCATATTTGTCTCAAGAACATCAATGGGGAGAAATGGAAAAGTATTATTTTATTATTTGAAAAGGTAATATGAATCCTGAGGGTGATAGAGAGCTGTATCTTTGTATATAAAACACAACAACATGGATTTCTTGTTGTCATGTGTGTAAAATCTGAGACAGATAGTTCAGAAATTGATTATTAAAAGATGAAACTGCAGTGAAATAAGAGTTTGATTTGCCTTATTGGTCAGATTCTTTTTCTTTCCCCTCTGGAATTACAAGTAATCATTATTTTTTATTGGGTTGTTTTCTTTTGTTTCTGGGAACTTAATTTGAATATTTTGGATAAGAATAAATTTTAGTAATTATTTATCCCTAAATGCTATTTTCAAATAATCTATGTATAAGTTTAATTACATGACATTTTAAAGTCAACAAATCTTCAAGGTACCTTGCTTGATGTTTAGATGTTAAAACAAAGTAGCAAATTTCATAGCTTGCTATTTGTTCTATGAAAAATACAATTTTAAGTCTCTTCAATTGTGAAAGCAAAAGGAAAAGAGGATGAAGGAAGTACAATTTTGAATGAATTAGAGATCCTTTCATGCTGAAGAGTCCTTTCATTAAGACTTAGCTCTTAAAGTTTCAATCTTGTATGAATTTAGTGTGATCTATCTTTCCTTCTTCCCTAACAGTAACATTGGCAAAGTCCATGCCCATCTCATCACCTGTCAAGCCTTCTTTTAACAGTGGTGAACATTCTGTGTATTTAAAATTCCAGGTTTAGTTATTCATGCATGAAAATAGAAAGCTAAAGGGATTAAAACTTATTAGTTCTGATACTTTATTATTTTGTGTCCACCTTTCCAAATATTTCATTAACTATTACTCTTTTCTTATGGCATTGGTAAAAAAACAGTATAACTTTAAGAATTTTTCATTTCTTTTTTACTTAAATAATGGTACAAAAATCTTCTTCATGGTTATAAGCAAATCTGTTCATTTTTACATTAATAAATAAATAGATACAAATCATTAATTGAAGTAATCAAGCATTGTTTAGGTTGAATGAATATTGATATAACTTTATACATTTAATTCCCATATTCTTTAAGTTTTCTAATTTGTGTAAGGAAATGAAATTCACATTGAAATTTTCAATACAACATTATTTATAAAATAAATGAGATGGAAATTCATTTTGAATTATGTTTTTTAATGCACATCTCTTTCTACACTGTAATGTTTAGACTTTGTTAACCAATTTTATTTGGACTTTTGTACTTCAAAAAAAATTTCTACTATTTTCAATGATATATTAGATAGGAAAGACCTCTGGTGGCATAATAGTTAAAGCATTAAACTTCAAACCCATAAATATGTCAGCGAATTGAACCCACCAGATGAGACCGTCTGCTTCCATAAAGATTTGTTGTTGCTGTTAGGTGTTACTGAGTCAGCTCTGATCCCTAGCGATCTTATGTACAATAGAACTAAACACTGCCAGACCTTGCTCCAGCCTTACAATCCACAAGGGTCAGCCCATCCTTGTAGCCACAGTGTCAATCCATCTCATAGAGGGCCTTCTCCTTTTTTGCTTACTCTCCACTTTACAAGCATCATGTATTTTTCTAGTTAGTGCTCCCTCCTGACAACATGACCGAAAAGGTGAGATAATATCTGGCCATCCTCACTTCCAGGGAGCATTCTGGCTGCATGTCTTCCAGGGCAGATTTGTTAGTTCTTCTGGCAGTCCATGGTATTTTCAGTATTCATTCCCAACTCCAGGATTCAAAAGAATCAACCCTTCTTTGGTCTTCCTTATTCATTGTCCAGCTTTCACATGCACATGAAACTATTGAAAACACCATGGCTTGGCTTAGGTGCACTTTAGTTTTCAAAGAGACCTTTGCTCTTCAGCACTTTAAAGAGGTCTTTTGCAGCAGATTTGCTCAGTGCAGTAAATTGTCTGATTTCTTAATCTCTGTTCCATTGGTGTGGATTATGGAACCAAGTAATATGAAATATTTGACTTCCTCAATCTTTTCTCCATTTATCATTATGCTCCTTATTCGTCCAGTAGTGAGGATTTTTGTTTTCTTTATATTGAGGTATAATCCATACCACAGTCTGTAGTCTTTAATCTTCATCAGTAAATGCTTCAAGCCATCTTTATTTTTAGCAAGCAATGTTGTGTCATCTGTACATCACAGGTTGTAATGGATCTTCCTCCAATTCTGATGCCACATTCATCTTCATATAGTCCAGCTTTAAGGATTATTTGCTCAGCATACATACTGAATAAGGATGGTGAAAGGATACAACCCTGTCACACATCCTTCCTGATTTTAAACCTTGCAGTACTCCTTTGCTATGTTTAACGAAGGCTTGCTGGTCTATGTACAGGTTCCTTGAGAGCACAATTAAGTGTTCTGGAATTCCCATTCTTAGCAATGTTATCCATAATTTGTTATGATCCAGGCAGTCAAATGCCTTTGCATAGTCAATAGAACACAAGTAAACATCTTTCTGGTTATTCTTTGCTTTCAGTCAAGATTCTTTCAATATCAATAATGATATCCTTTGTTCCACATCCACTTTGGAATTCAGCTTTCATTTCTGGAAGTTCCCTGCCAATATACTGCCTCAACTCTTTCTGAATTATCTTCAGCAAAATTTTACTTGTGTGTGTGATATTAATGATATTTTTTGATAATTTCTACATTCTGTTGGATTGCATTTCTTTGGAATAGGTACATATATGGGTCTCTTCCAGGCAGTTGGCCAGGTAGCTTTCTTCCAAATCTGATGGCATAGAGAAGTAAGTGCCTCCAGCACAGAATCCATTTATTGAAACATCTCAATGGGTATTTCATCAGTTTCTGGAGCCTTTTTTTTTTTTTTGCCAGTTTGTTCAATGCAGGTTTGATTTTTTCATTCAGTACCTTCTTGGTCATATGCCACCTACTGGAATAGTTGAACATTGACCGATTCTTTTTGGTATAGTGACTGTGTATTCCTTCTGTCTTTTAAGGTTTCCTGCATCATTCAATATTTTGATCATAGAATCTTTTAATATTGCAACTTGAGGCTTCAAATTTTTCTTCAGTTCTTTCAGTTTGAGAAATGCTGAGCATGTTGTTCCCTTTTGGTTTTTTGACTCTGGTCTTTGCACATTTCATTATAATTATTGACTTTATCTTCTTGAGCTGCTCTTTGAAATCTTCTGTTCAGCTCTTTTATCTTGTCATTTCTTCCATTTGCTTTAGCTACTTTCCACTCAAGGGCAAGTTTCAGAGTCTCTTCTGATATCCATTTTGGTCTTTTCTTCCTTTCCTATCTTTTTAATGACCTTTTGCTTTCTTCATGGATAGTGTTCTTGATATCATCCCACAATTCATCTGGTTTTCAGTCATTGGTGTTCAATGCGTCAAACTTATTCTTCAGATGGTCTATAATTTCAGGAGGTATATAATCAAGGTTATATTTTGGCTCTTGTGGACTTGTTTTAATTGTCTTCAGCTTCAACTTGAACTTGCATATGTACAATTAATTGATGGTCTGTTCCACATTCATCTCCTCCTTTTGTTTTAGCTAAAGATAATGAGCTTCTCCATCACCTCATTCCACAAATGTAGTCAATCTGATTCTTTTGTATTCCATCTGGCAAGGTCGACATATTTAGCTGTCCTTCATGTTGTTGAAAAAAGGTCTTTTCAATGAGTATGTCACTGGCCTTGCAAAATTCTATCCTGTGGTTTCTGGCATCTTTTCTATCACTGAAGCCATATTTTCCAACTACCTGTGATTCTTCTTCGTTTCTGACCTTTGCATTCTAATCACTAGTGATAGTCTATACATCTTGATTACATGTTTGGTCAATTTCAGACTGGACAAGTAGTAAAAATCTTCAGTTTCCTCATTTTTGGCTTTGGTGGTTGGTGTATAAATTTGAATAATAGTAATATTAACTGGTCTTCCTTGTAGAAGAATGGATATTATCCTGACAGCATTGTATTTCAGGAAACATTTTTTGAAATATTTTTTATGATGATGAATGCCACACCATTGCACTTCAGTTTGTCATTCCCAGCAGAGTTAATCATATGACTGTCTGATTCAAAATGGCCCAAACCAGTACAAGATTGGGCAATATACTTCCATAATGATACCTCCTCAGAAACCCAAGGAGAGGTCATTATGAGTTGGAACCTACTCAACGGCAGTGAATTTGTTTTTTTGAATGCCTAAGATATCGATCTTTATGTGTTACATTTCATTTTGACAGCTTCCAATTTTCCTAGATTCATACTTCATACATTCTGTGTTGTGATAATCAATGTATGTTTGTAGCTGTTTCTTCTCATTTTGAATCATTCCACATCAGCAAATGGAGGTCCCAAAAGTTTTACCCCATCAACATCATTAAGTTGGGCTCTACTATGAGAAAGCAGCTCTTCTTCAGTCATATTTGAGTGCCTCCTGACCTGAGGAGCTCAACTTCTGGCACTATATAGGACTATTTTTCAAGGCTATTCATGAAGTTTTCCAATAATATAACAGACAGTGTTTCACTGCTGTTCATAGGGTTTCACTGGCCAATTCTTTGAGAAGCAGATGGCCCCTTGCTTCTTCCAAGTCAGTCTTAATCTGGAAGCTCTGCTGAAACCTGCCCACCGAAGACGACCTTGCTGATATTTGAAAGACCAGTGGCATAGCCTCCAGCTGCACAGCAACACACAAGCCACCACAGTATGACAAACTGACAGACAAGTGGTGGTCCATAAAGATTTACAGCCTTGGAAACTCTATGGGGAAGTCTATTCTGTCCTATAACAACAACACAACGCACTGCCATGAAGTTGGATCCGACTCATAGTGACCCCTTCTTAGGTTTCTGAGGCAGTATCACTATGGAACTAGATTGCCCAACCTTCCTTTTGAGAAGCAGCTGGTGGGTTTGAACCACCAGCTTTCTGGTTAGCAGTCAGATGTCTTAGGCACTGCACCAACAGAGCTCTGTCCTGTAGGGTCATTATATATTGTGATATTAAAATCACTCACAAGGAGTTGGAATCGACTCACTAGCAGTGAGGGTTTTTTTTTTTGGGGGGGAAGATATTAGAAAGGATACTTTTTGAAGTGTCAAATATGTTTTATATCTCATACAGAGTGGTGGGTGCAAAAGTGTATGAATATATACAATAAGTTGATCTGTTTACTTAAGATTTGTGTATTATATAACTTTATTTCAATACAATATACATTACTATTTCTTGTACAGTGTGATTGCCTCTATTGTCTAATTGTATTCTTTTTCTCCTCTCATAAAGAGAGATAATTTGTTTTCTTTTTCATTTTATTGTGATTTGGATGAAAGTTTACAGAGCAAATTCATCTTCCACAGCAGGTCACATACACTTTGTCTTATGGCACTGATTGCAGTTTCCCACAATGCAACAACTCCCCTGCAGCTTCCTCCCTGTGGTAGTTAAGTTTCTGTGTCAACTTGGCTGGGTCTGTTTGAGTGGCTGGGCAGCTGGTGGTAGTTATTCCCCATGATGAAACTGGCAATCAACTCCATGGTGGGATCTACCACAAGCAGCTGAGTATCAGCTTTTGGGATGTGGTCTACTTCCTATATAAGGAGAAGCCTTGAGAATAATCTCTACATTATGGCAAGCTTGGACCCTGCATGTAGCTGTGTAATTGTTCAGCAGCCTGCCATGCTCTGCTGACCTTGGGACTTACAATGGACATGAATTAATGGCCTGCTGTGTGGTTTGGTAACATTGGGACTGTGCCTTTTTACTTGTAAACTTTGGGCTTCTCAGTGACAGCAACCAGCAGCTGTCTGAGTGAAGAAATGCCTCTAGCTCCAGTGGGCCGGGATCAGGAGGCAGAGCTGGACCCCAAGGTTAAAGGGCTATCACACAGCCCCTAGAGCCTGGCACTATGAACTTGGACTTAAAGCCTCCAAACTGTAAGAGAATAAACTCCTGTTTGTTAAGGCAACCCCATTTGTGGTATATTCTTGTCATTGCAGCACCAGGTAACCAGAACACTCTCCATAGCCACCTCTTCCCTGTGTCCTTCCCTCCCATGCACTCCTGCCCCCGAGCTGTCTCCCTTCTCTGTACATACACAGAGTTTCTATTCTCCCATGATTGATCTCTCCAAGGAGTGTATCTACCTAATATAAACATTCAGCTGATACACCAGTCTTTTGTTTGGCTTGGAGCCACAGTGTTGGGTTCAATTCCAGACCTGAAAGGCAGCTAGGCTCTATGAGACCAGCAAATCTGCCCCCACCCCCGCTTTTTTTTTATGATTTTCAGTTTTGTTCCACATTGTTCTCCCAGTCTATCCAGGATCTTCTACAAAGATCCCCTTCTAAGTGGTTGACAATGATAGCTGTGAACCATCTATTTCTTCTGGTCCCATACTCATATAGGCTGAGGATTGCATGGTGTGATTAATTGGATTAATTGTTTCTGTGTGTCTTTGATTTTCTTCATTCTTCTTTGGTCTGGACAAGGAGAGACCCACCATTGCATCTAGATGGCCACTCGCAAGCTTTTAAGATGCCAGTTGCTGCTTGCCAAAGTAGAATGTGGAACAATGTTTTGTGTAGTATGTTATGCCAATTGAGCTTGATGTCCCCAGCAACCATGGTCCCAAGCCCACAGGTCCAACTACCCACTCCCTCTGGGTAGCTGGCAATGGCCAAGAAGTGGACTACAACTTTGTCCCTTGTCAGCTCTGCTATGTACCTGGGAATTCTTACAGAACACACAAATACACTTTTAGACACATTATCTGCCAAGTGAATACATGGTCATGGGCATACTCCCCCTGCCGCCATATAGACATACCTAATAGTTTAGCATGTCTATCTACCTATCCACTCCAGATCAATAATATTTTCCATCACTGATAACGCAGTACTGTATGTGCAAAAAGGTTCATCTTTATTGTCTGTACCTCCCATGCACCTCTCTATGTCTTTCTCTTCCTCAGTGCCACTGTGTTGATCACTCTTATTTGGCACATTGTCCTTCCATTCACACAAATTGATACTTGTCTCTGGTTATCTAGCAGTGATAACCAATCTGATAACCAGTAAAATTAATTTCCTTCCATATATAAACATTTGCTTGACTTTTTACAATAATGGGCTAATACAATATCTGTCAATCTGTGATTGACTTATTTCACTCAGCATCATGTCCTCCAAGTTCATCCAAGTCATACGGTGTTTTGCCAATTCTACGTTATATTTTAGGGTTGCATAGTATTCTATTGTGTGTATGTACCATAGTTTGATTAGCCATTCTTCTGTTGATGGGTACCTAGGTTGTTTCCATCTTTTTGCTATTGTAAAATGATGCTGTGATGAACATGGGTGTACATGTATCTTTTCTTGCCCTGGCTTTCACTTCTTTAGGATACAGACCTAGTAATGGATTTGCTGGATCTAATGGTATTTCTAATTCCAACTTTTTAAGGAATTGCCATATTGCCTTCCACAGTGGTTGTTTCATTTTACAATTCCACCAGCAATGTGTAAGAGTCCCAATCTTTCCACATCCTCACCAGCATTTGTTATTTTCTGTCTTGTTGAACTTTGCTACCGATGCTGGAGCAAGATGGTGTCTGATTGTTTTTTTGATATGCATCTCAAGAGAGAGAATTTCTGTTCTTAACTTTCATATTCAGACATGATTGCTATCTTCAAAAAGTTACAGTAATATTCTTATTTGTACAAAACATTTTTTTCTTTTTAGTAAATATTTTACCCAGTAATATTTGGGTTTATTGACTCTTTAAGAACTCTTCTAATTTTTGTTAGAAATATTATTTTTGAAATAGAATTATAGTCCTTATTAAAATTTATGAGTAATAGAGGAAAAATGTCTGTTTTCTAGAGTTGTGAATATAAAATGAAATATTAAAAATATATATTTTGAAAATTAAAATTATATAAATGGCTTTTATTTTTTATATTTTAACTTTATGGTGAAATTTTGAATCATAGAAATATGCTTCATCACTTTCATGTATAAGCCTATGAAATAGTGTGATTATAATTATTATATATCTATAGTAAATTCTGACCATTTTGACTGACCTTTTACATCTCTGTAAAGAAAAAGCTGTAAAAAAGCAATTCAAAATAAATATATTGTAGGTTTCAGAAAGCTTCTTTGGTAGAGTTAGGGTTGATATATGAAAAGTATTATTTTTCACCTTCAAAATCAACAATTTTGCATGGTTCAATACTACAGATCCAGTTTTATACGTATAATTTTTGTCAAAATTTATCTCAAAATGCTAAACCACAAGTGAGAAGAGAGAAAGTTGTAGTCTCTCCTCACTAGATATGTTATTTTTAAAACAGAACAAACTAACCTATAGAGATAAAAGCCAATTAGTACTCTGTACAATAAGGTTAATCAATTCAAAAATTAAGAATAACAAACACATTCTTTTTATTTAAATGTTTTGTCCTCATTTAAAATATTTGTTTATTGATTCCATGCCATTGTTAGATTAAACAAAACAAAATCAAAGAAAGCTACAATTGCTAGTTTGCTTCCTCTTGTTTTGAGAGCTTTTGGTAATAGCAAAGAGCCTCCGTTTTGCCTCACTAAATTGATGTTTTGCTTTTCTCTTCATATCCAAGCAGCTCTCTGGGTTTTACCTCTTGGAGTGACTTTGTTTGATGTCCTTTTAAAGGTGATCATATTAAAATTTATACAATTATGGTCACATTTAAACATACTGAAATTAATTCTGAAGTTTTAAATAACACTGTTTCTAAATTAGAAATTGACTTTTACAAAGATGCTGTTCATTTTATCAACTTAAGCTTCATAAATATGTTTTGTGTCAGTAGTTAGTTTTAAAAAAAAATTTAAAAAATAATCCAAACCTGATATGGAATATCAACTTGGTTAAAAAAAATAATCTATGTATGATTATTTTAACAGTCTGGTGCTTAGAGAGCACCTGTTATTAAAAATTTCACCAAGACTAATTTTTTTAAAACTTAGCTGCTTTTGTAGTTTGTTGTTGTTGTTGTTGTTAAGTGCCGTCGAGTCGTTTCCGACTCATAGCGACCCCATGCACAGCAGAACGAAACACTGCCCGATCCCGCACCAGCCCCACAATCCCTGCTATACTCCAGCCCATCATCGCAGCCACCGTATCAATCCATCTCGTTGAAGGCCTCCCCCTCTTTCGTCGACCCTCCACCCTACCAAGCATGACATCCTTCTCCAGGGAATGGTCCCTTCTTACAACATGACCAAAATAGGTGAGACGAAATCTGGCCATTCTTGCTTCCAAGGAGCATTTTGGGTGCACTTCCTCCAGGACAGATCTGTGAGTTCTTTTAGCAGTCCATGGTACTTTCAGCATTCTTCGCCAGCACCACAACTCAAAAGCATCAACTCTTCTTCGGTCTTCCCTATTCATTGTCCAGCTCTCACATGCATACAAGGTGATTGGAAATATCATGGCTTGTGTCAGGCGCACCTTAGTCCTCAAGGAGATATCCTTGCTCCTCAGCACTTGAAACAGTTCCTTCGCAGTTGACTTTCCCAATGCTACACGTCGTCTAATGTCCTGACTACTGCTTCCATTGGCATCGATTGTAGAACCAAGCAATGTGAATTCCTTGACAACCTCAATCTTCTCTCCATTGATTGTGATGCTGCTCATTGGTCCAGTTGTGAGGATTTTTGTTTTCTTTATGTTGAGATGTAATCCATATTTTAATTTAAATGGCATTTCATACAGACAGGTGAAATTTATGCTTATATAATTTTATTCTTAAACATTTTTTTATAAAATTAAATTTTATATTTATAACTGAAATTTACAATGAAATATTTTAATCATTATGTATTTCATCAGGATAGCCTCAACTTATGCCTCTATGTTTTTTTTATTATTTTTTTAAGTTGCTATCGATTTAAATGCAGTGGAAAATAGCAAACCAAGTGCTAAATATGATCCATGTAAAAGTATTTTCCCCTAGAGAAGTATTTTTCTCTCTTCAAGGGTGGCTGTAAAGATCGAGATCCAGTGGTCTGAGCTGTGTCATCTTTTTAAAAGATAGTTTAAAAGTCATTTACTTTGCTATGAGAGTGAATTATATGGTATTAAGTACTGCAGTAGCACTATTATACATCACGCCATCCATCTTTTTAGGATGGGGAAAGGTCAGTGTCCAAAAGGCCATTTTTAAATTCCCATTTTCATTTCACGCTGAAGGCAGTTTTCATTGTGCTGCTTTCTTTTCTACAACTGACAATATCCACTAAAAAATATGAGACTCTCAGACCAATCCAGGTATATCTAACCAAAATCCAAAAATTACAGAGATTGTCTTTAAAATATAGACAGATGGAGCTATCTCCAAAAATGAAATAATAATACTTACCACCATTAAGAACCTAAAATGTAACCACAATATTCCAATATCCCAGAATTCCTCTAAGCTGTAACTAGCAAAATTATCACCTTGTAGAGTAGCTTATTCATAATCATTCTTAATCACTCTAACATGGATATTAATAATAAATAAGCACAATATTGGATTTTGTATTCCCTTAAATGATTTTTTTTTTTTAACCAAGTAAACTTTTATTTGGGGGTGGGGGGAAAACAAAGTAATGTCTTTTGAGTTCTAAATTTTCTGCTTTTAGTACCTTTTAAAATAGCTGTTAGTTTAAGATAATCATGGAAGAATTGATTTTGATTCTTCCTATATTTCTTTGATCAACTAAAGAAACTATGTCACAAAAGATATTCCTGGTGTTTTGTCATTTTCAATGTGTGTGTGTATGTGTGTGCCTTAATTTTTTCAGTTCTTTTTTCATGTTTGATATAATCCTCTGGCTGAATTTTCTTTAAAAAATGCTGTCAAACCCGCAAAGTAAAAGAAAAAGCAAGGAACAGTAGTTAACATAAATTTCTGAATACCTTTTGTGTATTTTAGCTTTTGTAAAAAGCTTGTTTCTAAAAAATATAAATTGTAAATTGACATTTCAATACATGATCATAGAAGCATTTCTTATTTTCAAAATGACAGGGTTGGAACATATGATTTAAGTATAACATTAGATATGTCAGAGCTAGCAATGCATTGCCACCAATTCTAAGATATTTAACTAAACAAATGCAAAAATGTTTTAAGAAATGGCATGGGTGCTTGCAGAATCTAGCAAGTTAAAAAGAAAACAATTCTCTATAAGCCAATCTATCTATGTTATCTGTTGTCTTATTGTATATTTCACATCTCCCTGCTTAAACCAGCTGTTGGGGAATGTTTGGCCCTCAGTTTAGGTAATAAATGTTATTACCATCCCCGATTTATAGGTTGGACAACTTTAGAAACAACAAACAAACAAACAAAAAAAACCCATTGCTGTTGAGTCAATTCCAACTCGTGGCAGCACTACGTGTTACGGGGTAGAACTGCTCTATAAGGTTTTCTTGGTTGCAATTTTTTTTTTTTTTTTTAAATTGTTTGTAATCTTTATGGAAACAGATTTCAAGGCCTGTCTTCTTCAGTGTTGCTGTGTATGTTTGGACCACCAACCTTATGTTACCACTCATCGAACACAAACGTTTTGAGCCACTCAGGGAGCATTTGGATAACTTTTTATGACTAACTTAGTGACCAATATATTTCTGATACATACTTTGAAATTGGGAAGGTTTGAACAATAGTTTGTTCTAATGATTTCAGATGTTTATATTATCTACCTAATTATTTCTCAAGGTTTTCATAGACCCCATGCCTTATGTTAACTCTGTATCATTTTTGGACTCTAGATTCCTGCTGTTGCCATTGTGATACTTAAATGATTGGGAAGAAAAAAACATGACATAAACAGAACTAAATTCATACACTGAAAAAAAAAGTTCCCTCAAGTCTTGTCAATAAAGTATAGATTCAATGAAGATAGAGCTTCAATATATAGATGAAAAAATTATGGTAGATGTTATACTACTGACACTGACAAGGTACACTATTTAAAAGCTTAAATTGACCAAAAAAAAAAAGATCTATCATGTTATGTGCCATTGAGTCGGACCCGACTCATAGAGACCCCTCCTTTGGTTTCCGAGGTGGTATCACTAAGGAAGTAGATTGCCCAACCTTCTTTCTGAGGAGTCACTAGTGGGTTTGAACCGCCAGCCTCTGTTAGTGGTCAAGTGCTTTAGGCACTACGCTACCAGAGCAATCATTATTTTGCTCCCTTAACACCCTTAAGAGACTTGAGAGCTTTAAGGACTCATAGGATATAGTTGAATAATTTTTGTGAGAGAATAGGAGAATTGGTTCCCATCATTCATGCTGGATTTAACTAAAATTTGAACTAAGTATACTTTAATGAGACCATTCATTTAAAGAGTATAAATGCAAATCTTTAAAATTTGGGACTGTGGTATCTGAAGAGAAATAAATGGCATTTGAATTAAGACCTATAGAAAAGCTGAGGCCTATAGGCAACACCTTCCTGAAGGCCAATAAAATTTTTTGATTCAACTGATTTCTGGTATTTTGCTTTTATAAGCAAACTTGCTATTAATATTGCCTCTGAATAAGATTTGTTCTAGTGCATATACCAAAGTATGCAATCCATGTATATACACATAATATATTTCTTGACCCTTACTACATACATCTCAGATAGTGTTCTAAGATATTTGGATAAACAAACAGTCTTATTCCTCCTCTCTTTTCTATTTCTAGGTTCCTGATTTCAAATTACATCTATTTAGAGACTCACACATTAAAACTACTCAGCCCCTTGAATAATAGATATCATTTTATATCTGAACTCCTGTACTACCTTCAAAATAATAAAAACATATGTTAAAGTGATATAGTCAAGCTATCTGAAGCAAACATGAAATGTGTATAAATTATATGGTAGAAAATTATAAGTGTTACAGAATTAAAAACCAAAACAGAGACAATAGCAGGATAAAAGGGTATTGGGTGTATCATTGGGAGGTGAGGGATATTAAATAGGGTACACTGCATAGACCTCATGAGGAAGATGGAATTTTGAGAAAAATTTGAAGGAGGTAGGGAGTTATCCATGTCATTATCAAAAGGAGGAGAATTTCAGGAAAAGGGGACAAATAGTAAAAAGCCAGAAGGCAGAGTCGTATATGGTATGTGTATGGGAAACAACAAAGAGGCCAAAGCAGTGTAAGCCGGATGATGCAGAGGTAGCCATGGACTAGATCATGTAGGGTGTGATAGCCTATTTAAAGGTTTTAGATTTTAGAATCGGTGAAACAGGGAGCGATTATAGGATGTTGTTCAGAGGATGAACCAAATCCTATTTACATTTTAGAAGAGTTACGATGGCTCAGAGCATGGTGATAACATAGGAATAGTCATTGGATCCTGGATCCTTTAAAGAGAATGTCATCATGATTTTCTGACAAATTGATTTGGGTGTGAAAGAGAGAAGTGAAGGATAACCCCTAAATAAATGGAGCATAAATGGGGAAGGTTGGAGGACAAGATTATTAAGGCAGCATGGGTATTCAATTAGATATATGATGATATCTATAATTCATGAGCATGACTCGACAATGTGGGAGTGATTATAGAGATGGGATTTCAAATCATGACTCTAGATGACCACCTACAATGTGACTGCAAATACAAAACAGATGACAAAGAAATTTCCATGGGACTTTAGGAAATCTGAAGGAGAAGGAAAAAAAAACAGCAATGAAGGTTGAAAATAATTGACCGATGAGTTAGCAGAAAAATGAAATCTGTTCATAATAAGTCAAATTAAAAGAGGATTCAGAGTCAATCATTAGATTCAACAAGGAGGAAGTTATTATTGACCTTAACTAGAACATATTTAACAGAGGGGTTAGGATACATGCCTGATTAGAATGGTTTTAATAGAGAATGGGAGGAAATGGGGAAAAGGGTTATAGCTAAATCTACATTTAGCAGAGATTTATGACTAAAGAGACCAAAGAAATGAAATAGTTGAGTTTTAGGGTATGCAGGTGCTCACCCTGAGAAAAAACATACCCATGTTCTCTGCAAATCTTCTCTGCAGTTTCACACTCCTTTTAGCAAATATAGGTATTATCATTGAATTGCATCCTTGTCAACACGTTATCTGTCTTCTAAAATTTTCTAAACTTAAATGTGAAATATTATATCTCATTATTATCTTAATTTCCATTTTTTAATTAAATATTATAGTGAATATTTTTTCATTTTTTTACTGGACATTTGTATTTCTTCTATAATACATCTATTTTGTAATTTAACATGTTTTCTCTCAGGATTTTGTTTTTATTGATTTCTAGTAATTCTCCATATATTTTAACACTAATATTCTCTCATTGATATGTGTTGTAAATAACTTCCACCACTTTTTGATTCTGTTTTGAGGAACATGAGCTTTATTTTCATCAGAATATGTTCTTTATCAATTCTCAATTTAATGTATATTACAGTAAATGCTCAGTTTATTTTGCATATTTTTTTTGTTTTTAAGTTAAATGTCTTTATTTTGCCTTCATTCTTAAAAAAAAAATACTTTTTACTGGATGCACAATTCTGTATCTATGGTGTTTATTCTCTCAGAATTTAGAAGGTATTTTTCCACGGTCTTCCAGCTTCCATTACAGCTTTCAAAAAGTCTAATTTTAGACAAATTGTCTTTCTGTTGTAGGTGACCTATCTTACCCACCTTTCCCATCAGACACTTTTTAAGATCTACTCTTTATTTTTAGTGTTGTGCACTGTTCTACAATGTGTCTAAGTATCAGTTTCTTTTTATTCAGCTCATTTCATATACATAAGGGTTTGCTATCTCTGTTTTTAGGTCTTTCTTTAATTGTGGAAATATATCAGTTAATATCTCTTCACACATTGTCTATCCTTTTTTTTTCTCAGTGTTTTCTCCCTTTAGGTTCTTAATTAAACACGTGGGATATTCACTGTTTTCCACCTCTCTTAGCCTCTCTTTAGTATTTTGTATTGACTTGTATCACAGCTACACTTTTGATAATCTTGCAGTTCAGTATTTCTCTCTTCCCTTGTATCTAAACCACAGTTGGCCTACCCATTTACATTTTAACATTTTTCATTCTCAGAATTCTATTTGACTAAGTATAGTCATTTTTCATTATTCATTATCTTTGTATATTTTCTATGATTTAATTTATAAAGTAATTTTATTTTCTAAAACTGATAATACCTCTATTTGATATCCATATGACTTTAAATATTTTCTTATGGGGGGTATTGTTTTATTTGGTTATCACGTATGGTTATCTTTTAGGGGAATATATTTTCTGTTTGTTCTTTTTTCAGCTGTGCCCTCATATTTTCTAGAACTTAATTTGTTGGGGAAAGGGAGCTCTGGTAGCACAGTGGCTAAGGCACTTGACTGCTAACCAGGAGGCTGGTGGTTCAAACCCACCAGCCACTCCTCGGAAGGAAGTTTTGGCAATCTACTTCCGTAGTGATACTGCCTTGGAAACCCAAGGAGGGGTCGCTATGAGTTGGGTCCAACAACAACAACAACAATCTGATGTTGTACGAAGGGTCTCATTGGGGAACCGTTTTGTTCAGAGATTTGTGTTTGCTTCCATGGGAACCTGGGAATGCTATCTGGACTATATGATAACTCAATATGTTATCATATAGTGTGTAGCAACTGAAAGGTCAATAGTTCAAACCCACAAGCCACTCTGTAAGAAAAAGACGTGGCAGTCAGCTTCCATAAAGATTTAGAACTTTGGAAAGCCTCTGCCCTGTAGGGTCACTATGAGTCAAAATCAACTAGAAGTCAATGAGTTTTAGTTGATGTTAAGGTTAATCAATACAAAGAAATATATTAGCTAAAATTTTACATTGTTTGTTTTATGGAAATTAAGAACAAGTAGAAGAAATTTGACTAGAAAAGATACATTTCTTTCATTTACAGAGGCTTCAACATTTCTCATCTATCTCTGTCTTTTTATAAAACTTTATGGTTGTGCCCCAAAAGTTTGGTCATTAGGATACAGCTTATTCTTATTTGATCATACTTAAGTAGAGAGCACTTCCATGTCATTTGCCCTCTAAATGTTCAGCAGCATTTTTTTTTTTTTCACTTTTATTGTGGTTAAAATATACACACCAAGACATTCACCAACCGGACAACTTCCATATTTACATCTCAGGGATATTGATGAAATATTTCCTGTTATGCCATTATTGCTATCCTTTTCCAAAATATTCTACCACCATTAGCATACACTCAATGTCCTGAAAACAAAAGCCTCCTCTTTCCACCTTTCTTCTAAACAAAAAGGAAACACACTGCCATTGAGTCTGACCTGACCAATAGTGACCCCTCCTTGGGTTTCTGAGGTGGTATCACTACGGAAGTAGATTGCTCAACCTTCCTTCTGAGGAGTGGCTGGTGGGTTTAAAATTCCATCCTTCTGGTTAGCAGTCAAATGCCTTAGGCACTATGCCACCAGAGCTTATATGTATGTGTGTATATATATATATATATATATATATATAGTAATTTCCCTCCCCTCCCTTCCCATCCCTGGTAACCAACAAGGAAAGTTTCCTTCTGTGTATAAACCCAAGCCTCTTCTTCCTCACAATTGTTTTGACTTCCTCATCACTTGGAAGTTCTGTACTTACACTGTTTATTACCTCTTTTTATTTTGTACTTGTCCTCATTTATGAATTGATATTTTTTGTTTCCTGTCTCAAGTTTATTTTACTTTGGATACTTTTGTAACTGGGTTGGTTTCTGGGTTGTTGTCATATGGGTTAATCATCAGTGTTCATCTGATATTATTGGTTCTCTGAAGGACTATCTTTACCACATCTTGTAAGGGCGATCTAGTTTTAACAATTCCTTTAATTTTTGTGTATCTGGAAATCTCCTAATTTCACCATCATATTCAAGGGGCAATTTTGCTGGGTATATGATGCTTGGTTGACAGTTTTGCACTTTCAGGGATATATATATATATATATATATATATATATATATAAATATATATATCATGGCATTGCCTTCTTGCATGGTTTCTGTCAAGAAATTAGAGCTTTGTCTTATTGCTTGCCTGTTGTAAGCTACTTTTCATTTTTCTCATGCTGCTTTCAGGATTCTTTCTTTGTCTTTGATTTTGATGAGTTTGATTATGACACATCTCAGTGATTTTCTTTTGGGGTCTATCCTGTTTGGGGTTCATTGAAGTTCTTGAATGGATATATTCTTGTGTTTCATCATATTAGGGAAATTCTCTTCCAACAATTCTTCAACAATTTTCTCAGTCCTTTTATTTGTCTCTTCCTGCTTTGGAATTCTGATTACATGTAAGTTAATCCTCTTGATGGTATCCCACATGAATATTAGGCTTTCTTCATTTTGTTTTGATCTTTTTTCTGATTGATCCTTTAACAAAGTAGTATTGAGGTATTTGTCTTCAAGCTCATTAATTCTGTCTTCCACTGCTTTAATTCTACTCCTTTGCCCATTCAATGTGTTATACACTTCTGAAGTCTTGGTGTCAATCTTCTGGATTTCAATTGATTGTTTTTGTATCATTTCTAATTTTTTATTTTGTCAGTTTGTTCTTGTATTGTTTTCGTAAGTTGTTCTAGAGTTTTGTCTGGGTTTTCCTTAATTTTTAAAAATTTTCCTTAATTTGTCTCTCAATCCATTGAAGGAACCTAAATATAATTCTTTTGAATTCCTTATCAGGGAGTTTCAATGCTGCTTCTTCCTCAGAGATGTTTCCTGGGTCTATATTTTAGTCCCTTGTTTGGACTACTTTATCTTGCTTCTTTTTGTTGACTGGGATGGTCAGTTGTCTCTGAGACATTGTGATGTTGCTGCATTTATGTTTAATTTTTGGTTGTATGTTGGTGTGATTCACCCAAGTTTTTTGTTTGTTTGTTTTTTTTGGGGATATATCTGTGTGAGCAGGGTACTCTGCCCCTCTGTTCACTAATTAGTAGCACTTATGCACTCACCACCAGTCCCCTGGGGGGTATGGTAGAGAATAAGAGTGTTTGCAGAGATCTCTCTTAGCTTTTTGTGAAGAGCATTTGAGGGTGGGTTGAGCTACTATTGGCTTCCATCTATTTTTTGTCGATTGGTGCAGAAGCAAGTGGTGGCCCTCACGTAGTGGGTGGGGCTGTAGGACATGAAGATATGGTTGAGTTGTGTGAGAATGGTTGCTGACTCCTATTCAATTAGATAAAAATAAATAAATGACTAAATAAACCACCAAAATAAATAAAAACAAGAGAACAAAGGACATAGACCACATAAATCAACAAGAACAATCACAATAAATAATTAAAGCAAGACATTGGATGAAAATAAAAATTTTAAAAATGCATTTAAGAAAAGACAAAAGAAAAGTAATAAGAAAAAGAGGGATTAAAAAAAAAAAAAGCACAATGTCTAGGGACAGGGGAATAAGAGAAAAGAGCAAGAGTGAAAGAATAGTAAAGAAAAAAATTAGAAAACATTCTTGTCATTGGCCTCCAGTGTGGCTGCCTGTGCTGTCCTTGGTAAGTGGTGCCTATTCTTAGGTTGCTGCCCTGATCAGAATTTTGCTTTCATATATTAAAAATTGCCGTGCTTCTTGCAAATATTCAATATGGCTGTGCCTTCAGGACAGCGGGCAGTCCATAGCTCTGTTTCTTTTCCTTTTTTCTATTTTCCTTTCTAGATGTCAGCCTCCACTGCAGTCCTTGCCCATGCAGTCCTTGGTGAGCAGAGGTGATTCCTAGGTTGTTGCCAGATCAGAATGCAGCTTACAAATGTTCAAAATGGTTGCATTCTCAGGACAGCTTGCAGTCCACACCTCTGTTTTTCTTCTTCTTGGCTGTTTTCCTTTCTAGTTGTCAGCTACCAATGCAGTCCTTGCCCATGCAGTACTTGGTGAGCAAATTCAGTAACATTTTTTAAAGTCTATTTACATTTAACCAGATGGAGTCCCTGGGTGAGGCAAATAGCTAATAAGCACACCACGATTAGCCAAAAAATTGGCAGTTCAAATTCACCCAGAAGCACTGTGGACAACAGTCCTAGGGATCGGCCTCTGAAAGGTCCCAGCCTTGAAAATCCTATGGAGTAGTTCTACTCTGAAACAAGGGGTGGCCATGAGTTAGAAGCGAGTCACGGCATATAACAGCAACATTTGACTAATGTTAAAGACAGGGCACCTTTTCAAAAGAGAAACTTTTTTATTGTTGTTGTTAGGTGTCATTGACTTGATTTTGACTCATAGTGACTGCATGTGACAAAGCAGAATAACCTCATGGGTTTTCTAGGCTATAATCTTGGTTTTGAATGATGATTCCTGCTTGATTTGAGTAGCTAATATCTGAAGTATACATGTTTTCACACAGCAATTTTATTTATTATTGGAGAGATAAAAGATAGTTTCTGAAAAAACTGAATAAGTATATTTTTATTATCAACATAAATTTAACATGTAATTGTAATGTTATGAAATACTTGATATTCATATATTTTGCTTTATACTTTACAAAGAACATTTGCATATATTATCACATTTCATGCTTATACAAATGATTTGAATTGTTCTGGCAGACGTTTTTATCTCTCTTTTGCAAGTGAGGAAGTTGAGACTTCAAGAGTTGAGTGACTTTACTAAGATTACACAGCTAATCAATGTTAAAGCTGGGAATTTAGCCCAACTATCTTATTCCACATCCAATATAGTAAAATACACACAACGTAAGGGTAAAAAGTAATATTAACATCATGTCTGTTATTCATTAACATAATTAAAGTGCCAAACCATCATCTAAGTAAGACATTTTGTGTGAAGTGTAATGTGTAGTACACTGAAATGGAAATAATCCTTTGATAACACAGAATTCTGAAAGCAGACTTAGCGCTCCTTGTTTTTTCCATTGATGAAACACACAAAAACACAGATGCTATCTAGTTAATTCTGATTCATGATGATCCCATGCATGTGAGAATGTAACTGTGCTCTATAAGGTTTACAATGAATGACTTTTCAGAAATAAATCACCAGGCCTTTCTTCTGAGGCACTTTTGAGTAGACTCAAATCTCCAACATTTTGGTTAGCAGTCGAGTGCATGAAATCCTTACACCACTCAGGATCTCCTAGACATCATAACGCTAATTCAGATTGTTAGGTCAGATGTTCATGGTCCATATCTATCAATTTGGTAGTAATGGGTGAGGGAGGGAGCTCTGGTGGCCTAGTGGTTAAAGATTTTTGTTGCTAACCAAAAGATCAGTGCTGCTCTGTGGAAGAAAGATAAGGCAGTCTGCTTCCTTAAAGATTTACAGCTCTATTGGGCAGTTCTATTGTGTCCAGTAGGATAGCTATGAGTTGCAATTGACTCAGTGGCTCTGGGTTTGGTTTTTGGTTTGAGGTGGGATGAATATAGAGGGGCTCCTTCACTTAAGCTTTCTGTAGCATTCATTGACAATAATGCTGTATTGAGAAATACACATCTACATGTATATGGTTAAATAAAGGTCCATTTCTCTTTACCATTAATCTGTACACCAGATAGCCTCATTTCCACAGTACCAATATTTTTTGTCCTCTGTGGCCATGAGATGGGAGCTGCCCAAGTCACTGGTGACCAAGAACCTCTTTCTGCTCTGGAGTGTGAGCTGAAAATATATTTCTGTATTTCCTTGGCATAATGCATTTACTGTGTAATATTTAAGTCTTCCTGGAATGCATTATTATTTAATACTTACTGTCCAGTATCATATCCCAGTTATATAGAAACTTGAGGGGAAATCAAGCATATTATTTAGAGAACCCAGAAGGTCATATGCAGTTCACAGCTATTAGAAAAGGATGCTGTCTTTGGCACTTAGCACTTCTCATCACTATCACTCTTTAACATCTTGTGTGAAGCAATATTGTCCTTATAAAGTTCAAAGGAATGAAGAAGCTATGATTTTTCACTTTCTGGTCCCCAGGAACCAAGAAAGAATTTCATTATCAGGAAAGGGGAAGAAAAGGCACTTATCTTTTTTTTTTTTTTTTTTTTTTTCCCCCCCCAACAAAGTTTAGTAACAATTTTAGAAAGATATTAAAAAAAGGAATTCTTGACACTAAGCTGTAGATCCATATGGTTCATGAATATACAGTCTAAAAATGTAATTGTTTGAAAACTTTCATGCATATTTGTGATATTATAAAATTGTAGAGCATAGAGAAATAGAACAAGTTCACATATTTACTGTTCCTTCCCTCCTTCAGCATCTGTGTAATAGAGAGTGATTTAAAAGAATGTGTATTGAAAAGAAGTGTTTGTGTTAGTTGATGTGGAGTTGATCCCAATTCATGGTGACCCCATGTGTGCAGTGTAGAACTGCTCCACAGGATTGCCAAGCCTGTGACCTTTCAGAAACAGATTGACTGGCTTGTCTTCTGAGGTGACTCTGGGAGGCTTCCAGCTCCAACCTTTCAGCTGGTAGTCCAGTGCTTAACCATTTGCACCAAACTGGGACACTTTAAATGTAGCCTGATGGTCTGGTCGTTAAGCAATTGGCTGCTAATTGAAAGGTTGGAGGTTAGAACTCACTAGCCCTGTCCTTGGGAGAAAGATGTGGCAGTCTGCTTCCATAAGGATGTACAGCTTTGGAAATGCTATGGGACAGTTCTACTTTGTCCTATAGGAATCAACTCAATGGCAGTGGTGGGTTTTTTGTTTTGTTTTTTTTGTTTGTTTGTTTTCTTTTTTGGTTTGGAGTTTTTAAAAAGAAGTTTCTGAATTGAATTTATATTGATTGGAGATATTGAGTAAGTAGAGGTCTGTTGGGTTTGTAAAAATTGTCATGGTGTTTTAATATAAGTATCAGCAACTCACAACATTTATTTTGTCACTGAGTATGTTTAAAAATCTGGGACATAAATAACTTGTTGGTTTATTTTTGCTCTCCCTTTATCTTCCCATGCCCTTCTTAGGCATTCCAGAATCATAAATCTTTGGGTGTTTACATAGTCACAATTTCTTACTTTACAAAGATTATGGGTTCTGTGTTCATCCATGCGATAGCCATGTACCTAACGTGGCCGAGCTACACACAAAAGACAGTTTCCCTGATTTTAAAGTCTTGATACCAAAACTAAACTCAGGGCTGTTGAGTCAAATCCGATTCACAGAGACAGACCCCTTTTTGGGTCTCCAAGGTGGAATCACTATGGAAGTAGATTGCCTAACCTTCCTTCCAAGAAATGGCTGGTGGTTTTGAACCATCAGCCTTCTTTTTAGCAGTCAAATGCCTTGGGCACTACACCACCAGAGCTACCAAAATTTAGCTGCTAACAAAGAGTTTGATGGTTTGAACCCACCAGCCACTCAGCATGAGAAAGATGAAGTAGTCTGCTTCTGTAAAGATTTTCAGCCTTGGAAACCCAATAGGGTGACCATGAGTCGGAATTGACTTGGTGCCAATGAGTGTTTGTTTCTGGATCATAACATGACCACCTTTTCCATTCTCTACTACTTTTCCAGGGCAGCTCTGGTAGTGCAGTGATGAAAGCATTTGGCTGCTAACCAAAAGGTGGTTGTTGTTGTTATGTGCTGTCCAGTCGGACCTGACTCACAGTGACCCCTTCTTGGGTTTCCGAGGCAGCATCATTATGGAAGTAGATTGCCCAACCTCTTTCTGAGGAGTGGTTGATGGGTTTGAACTGCTAGTCTTTAGCAGTCAAGTGCCTTAGGCACTATGCTACCAGAGCTCCTAATCAAAAGGTAGGTAGTTCAAAATTATCAGCCATCTGGTGAGAGAACAATGAGGCAATATGCTTCTGTGAAGCTTTACAGCCTTGTACGCCCAATAGGGCAGTACTACTCTTATAGAGTCTCTGTGAGTTAGAATCGACTCCATGGCAGAAGGTTTACTGCTTTTCTATATTAAAACTCATATGTGTGAAAGGATAAAAAACAAACAACAGCCGTTAGTTTATGTCTTTACTGATATGATGCTGCATTAAAACAGCTTTAATTGCTGCAAAGAGCAAAGAACTTTAAAGTAAATGTTAAAGCAGAGTGGAACAGATAATTCAAAATTCAGTTTGTTCTGTTACTGTTAAAATTCTGTTGGTTACTGTTAAAATTCTCAGAAGGGAGGTGTGGTAGTTAAGTTTGTGTGTCACCTTGGCTGTGCCTGGTTGAGTGGCTGAGAGGCTGGTGGTAGTTTTCCCCCATGATGATGCTGGCAATCAACTCCATGGTGGAATCAACCATGAGCAGCTAAGTAGCTGCCATAGGGATGTGGTCTGCTTCCCATAAGAAGCAGCTTTGGGAATGCTCTTGGGCTTACGGCATGCTCGAACCCTGTATGTAGCCAAGTCATTGCTCAACAGCCCTGCTGATCTTGGGAACTTCAGTGGACTTGAATCAATAGCCTGCCATGTCATTTGGTAACTTTGGGGCTGTGCCTTTTTACTTGCCAACCTTGGGCTTGTCAGCTTCAGTAGCCTGCAGCTGTCTGAGTTAAGAAAAGCCTCTAGCTTCAGGGGGCTGGGAGCAGGAGGCAGAGCTGAAGTCCAAGGTTGGGGTGCTTTTACCCAGCCCCTAGGACCTGGACTTAAAGCCTCCAAACTGTACAAGAATAAACTCCTGTTTGTTAAAGCCATACTATTTGTGGTATATTCTTGTCAGAGTAGCACTAGGTAACCAAAACAGTAGGGCTGTTTACATTGTGTTAGTGAGAGATTAGGATGTATGGACAACAAAATTGAAGGCACAGTTTAGCAGCCACTCTTTGGAAAATTAAAATTCAGTTAAAAAAGGTAAAGTAAGAGTAATTGGGGGCCTAAGGTCTTGCAATCCTTTTTAGTTGTTCAGGGTCTTAGAGTCTTTTCCACATGAAACCCGTATTGCAATATTGTAAGTGGACACCATCCATGTGTAAGGCTAGCAAAACACCAGAGAAAAATCCCTTCTAATTTGAAAAGTCAGACAATTTAGATAGGAATAACAATTTCTAATTTATAATCATTTCATAAACTGAACTGTTTCTCTTTAACCTCAACTTAGGTAGATGTTAGTCTAGTAACCTAATGCGTACCGGGTAATAAAGGGGAAAAAAAAAGAGTGTTACATATTCAGACATATCCAAATGTATAAATGTAAAACTGTACTAATTGCCTTCATTTAAGTTCCATTGCACTTAAGGTGAAACCATTGAATCTAATACAGGAATTTAGATTTAAAGTACAATACTTAAAGTATTTTCTCCTGTATTCTTTAATGTGCTTGAATGGACTAAGGAAGTCTGCTTATAAGAACTTTGTCTTTAAAATTCCTGGATCAAAGTAGTTATCATATGACTAGGAAATTATTAAAATGTTTACTTTTAAAAAGTGATTTTTATGTTTATTATTTTGCTTCAGCAGTACTTGAAATACGAATTTCTATTTTTTTAAGAAATATTTATTTCAACTGGAACATTTTAATTTCAGACATAATTGTGCCTGATGAGCAATTAAAAATGTGTAAATCAAATAAGCTTATAACAAGAAGTACTGAAAATATGACAGTGCCTACATTTCAACATTGCTAAATACTGTTCTAGGACTGAAAAATGTTCCTGTTAAATTCAGTCAGGGTTTCCCCAATGATGGCTTCCCAGAATAATCATTATGAATGTGCATGAATTAAAAGGACCACTGCCAAGAACATGGGATTAAGTTGCATATTTATGCACCCAAAGAGACCATTAGAGATGATTTTCAAGAACCACTGCCTTTTACATTGGAAGGTTGGTTAGTTTTTTTTACACATCCTTCCCTCTTAAAATTTATATTCATCAGAATGAATTCTCTGAAGAATCTCTTCCATAATAAACCCAGATCCCTCAACTACTTTATATAATGTTGCAGTTCTCACTGTTGATGTTGATTTGTTAATAAGCATGTGGCATTACTATACCTACTCAGAATAGGTAGGTTTGCAAACTAGACATTCTCCCTTTGTACTTGGCCTGTCACTAGGATATAGAGTTACAAGGTCAGCAAGGATCATGTACTTTGTATGCAACTTGCATTTCCATGAACTAACTGAAAATGGAATGAAATGTTCATTTTTAAGAAAATATAAATATCATTTTCTCCAGGAATATGTTTCCCAACAGAGCTTAAGTACTTCTGTTATATATTCTAAAGTAATCGCTACTTTTTATAGCACTCAGCACAGTTGAATTTAAACAGTTTTACACTTAATGTTTTAATGCCAATTATCCTTAAATAACCATATTTTTACTCCATCTCTAGAACTTACCATATGCCTAATAAATATTCTGAATATTTAATATGTTGAATAAATAAATTATAGTTACTATTAATGAACATGTTCATTTTATTGGTTTTTAATGAACGTTTATTATATACTATATTATTTGATCTTCAGACAAGTAAGTCTCTTATTAGGTATTAAAGAAAAAAATATTCAGTGACATAACTAGAACAATAATAAAGACTTAATGTATCAATCAATTAAATATCTGAATCTCTATCTCTAAAGTCAAAGTCAATTTTTTTTTGCTTTTCAGAATGTTGTTGTTGTTATGTGCCGTCGAGTTGGACCCAACTCATAGCGACCCCTCCTTGGGTTTCCGAGGCAGTATCACTACGGAAGTAGATTGCCCCATCTTCCTTCCGAGGAGTGGCTGGTGGCTTTGAACTGCTAACCTTCTGGTTAGCAGTCAAGTGCCTTAGGCACTGTACTACCAGAGCTTTCTAGAATAGTGTTTAAAAATTTTAAAGTGAGATTAACTACAGAGAAAGCATTAGAAAGAGATTTCCAGTAATAAAGACAACAAGGGCAACAAAATAACAACATAAAACCAACTAGCAGCAACAACAACAAAAAGGGAGAAAGCAAAATATATAAAAGACCCAGAGAAATAATCTGAGGAGATACTTGTGGGAGGAAAATGAAAATATCAAAGCAAGGAATTAAAGTTGTACAGGGAGAAAGCAATATTGTGGATTCACACAACATGCTAAAGTGGGAAATAAAATATATCAGTTGAGGAAGAAGTTAAAGGTAGTCAGATGTGTATGGTTTAAAATACAATTATGATTTTTGATATTGCTGTTATTTAGTTTCTATATTTGTACGTAGTCAAAACCAATGCATAAAGGGTAACAGGAAGACTATCGCCTTCATCTTGTGCTAGTGTGCTGGGATAGCAGGACTTCATCATGATGCTGAGGTCCCTCCTGGATAAAACTAGATACAAATATGTTCCCCAAACTGTGACTTAAAGAGAAATTGATTTCTAAATGATTGCATAATGTTTAAACTGTATGCTAAAATATTAAAGGAAAAGCATCCAGCTTTGAATATGGCCCCATTTTTAATACCCACACCTTATTCAAATATTTTCACTCTCTGAGCTTCAGTTTTCTCATCTGATAACAAAGTGATAACCACAGTGTCTACCTTAATGAGCTGTTATACTGATTAAAATACACAAAAAATGAAAATAAAGCCCATTGCTATCAGGTCTGCTGAAACTACAGTGACCATAAAAAACAGAGTACAACTGACCCACAGAATTTGAAGGCTGTAAATCTTTACAGAAGTGGACTGCCACATTTTTTTCCTGTGGAAAAGCTGGTGGATTCAAACTGACTGACATTTCCATTAGCTCATCATCACAACCACTGTGTCTATCCATCTCGTTGAGGGATTTCTCCCCTTTTTTGCTGACCCCTCTCAACAGCACATAACAACAACAACTACTACTTTACTATGATATCCTTCTCCAAGAATCAGTCCCATCTGACAATCTGACTAAAGTAATTGAAACAAAATCTGTCTATTATTACTTCTAAGTAGCTTTGTGTTGGGAGTTCTGGTGGCATAGTGCTTAAGGCATTTGACTGCTAACCAGAAGACTGGCAGTTCAAACCCACCAGCCACTCCATGGAAGGGAGGTTGGGCAATCTACTTCTGTAGTGATACTGCCTCAGAAAGCCAAGGAGACGTGGCTGTGAGTTGAACCTGATTCAATGGCAGTGAGTTTGGTTTTAGTTTTTTGGTAAGTAGCTTTGTGTAGGTTTGTGTAGACAAATGAAGAAAGCAGACATTTTCAACTCATTGTCTACTCATGTATGCATTGTCTTGCTACTGACTCTACTATTACCAGCCCCTTCATTTCAGTGGGAACAAATTAAGAGATAGGGCTTTAGAATACATCTAGACCAATAAGAATGACATTATTTCTCATTTCTATCCTATTAACATGCTAAAGCTTATGTGAATTGCTAAAAAGAAAAGAAAAGAGAAAGACATCATGTTTGGTAACACAGAGAGTTAGTGAAAATGAAGGACATTTTTAATGACAAGGATTGACATAATGCCACAACAATAGACTCAAATAAACCAGTGATCATAAAGATGGTTGAGGACTTGGCCCATTTTTTCTGTTAAACAAAGATCTCCATGAGTTGGCCTTGACTCCATGACACCTAACAAGAACACCAAAAATGTGAAGGGAATAACTATTTATTGCTGGCTGCCTTTTATGATTTTTATATTTGTTGTCAAGGTAATGTCAGAGTCTTTTTTTTTTTAATTTTTTTTTTTTTTCCACTTTGAGGGATGCTCTAAGTATTTACTGTTGATTTTCTCTTAATATAATATTTTCTTCTACAGAAGGGGGAAGAGAGAAAAATAAAATTTCAGTAGCTGTTACCAAAGATGGTATTATATTTCCATTTCATAGTAGAATTTCTATTTTGGGGAACTTGATATCCTTTTGTGAGCCCAATAATATGGTACAATTCAAGAGTGTTCCTGGAGTTTCTGATTAGATATAATGCACATGTGGTTAATAATATAACTGACTTTTAACTATATATAAATACAAGAAAGGCCTAATAATAAATATACACATAATGATCAATATAACAAAGATGGGGAAGGATCACATTATTCTTATATTATTTTTGTTTTACCTTTTCATAGAAGCAAATATTACTCCTAATAGAAAATAACCTATAGGTTATGATTTTAAAAAATTATCTTCAGAAATAGAGATACCCCTCCCACCCATCCCAAGCCTTCCTTTCATCATGACCTTTCCTCTAAATCCCAAACCCAAACCCAAACATATAGCAACCCCCATTGGGTTTCCAAAGCAGTAAATCTTTACGGAAGTAGATTGCTCCATCTTCCTTCCACGGAATGGCTGGTGGATTTGATCTCCCAACCTCCTTGTTAGCAGTGAAATGCCTTGGCACAATACTACCAGAACTCCTGACCTTTCCTCTATAGCATGTTTAATTCAGTAAAAAGATTCTCAGAAAATTATTTTTTACTTCCATCTGGAAACCGTTCAAATATGTTTGTCTTCTCATTTTTTAGGGGAGGTGACATGTATATAAATAATTACTTTCATGCCATATAATGCTAATAATAAGTGGCGAACAATACAATCATCATAACTTATGTTAATTTGTTTAGAGACAGATAATTTCAATATACTGTTAAATATTTAAATAATAAAGACAATGATATATCTATGATATATCTATTGTCCTATTTTATATCATATACTTTTTAGAATAGCTTTAAGTTTAGATTCAAATATTAATAATTGTTCCATGTGTACAAAAATGGTTCTAATGTTAAGGATTAAAAGTATAATAGACACTAATACTGATAATTTATGAGTTTAGTACCACATTATTTATATTCTATGTTAGAACAAAAATGCTGCAGAGAAAACTATGCTCTAGTTTTGTTATGAAATAAAAAATAAAACAGTTAAATTATTAGGTGGTTGTATATGTGTACCTAGACTAACAATAATAGCAAAATTTAGTATATGAATTTTAATAAGATATTTTTCTTGTGAGTAAGGAATTGTTTCTTTGATTAGTATTCTTCTATAACATTGTTTTAATTCTGTATTCTCTAGATACAACCAAAATGAGATTGGGAAACTGAGAACTCAAGAAGTTCCAAGTATCATGTAACCTAATTAATTCATTAGAATTGCTTTGTGACTTTGCAAATGTAACTTCAATTCAGGAAGTAAAGTACGTATAGTTTATTCATAAGTGTCCTACTTGAAGTCTTCTTTATAGATAGGCTAGGGCTAAAATTTAATAATTTAATAACAATTTTTTAATCTTGTTACTAGGGCAGCAGTTAGCATTTAACATGAAAAACTGATGAAGATAATAATTTATGACTCATCTTTCATTGGTGATTCATTCTAGTGGTGTAATGCCTAATGCATTTGACTGCTAACCACAAAGTTGGCGGTTCAAATCCGCTAGCCACTCAGCAGAAGGAAGATGGGGCAAACTACTTCCATAAAGATTTACTGCCTCAGAAACCCAGACAGGGTCTCTATGAGTCAGAATTAACTCGATGGCAGTGAGTCTGGTTTGAGTTTATACTCTATTACAGGAATGCTGGTGGTGGTGTGGTTAAAGCATTTGGCTGCTTATTAAATGGTTGGCCGTTGGAAGTCCTCAGCCACTCCACAGGAGAAAGATAGGCAGTCTCCTTTTGTAAGGATTAACAGCCCTAGAAACCCTATGGGGCAGGTACACTCTGTCCTAAAGGGTCACTATAAGTTCGAATCAACTTGATGGCTGTGGGTTTGGTTTGCTGTTTTTCTGTATTCTTATTAGGTTCCAAAACTAAGCTTTGCATATGTTGACTCATTTATTCTCAAAAGAATTCTATAAAATAGGTATTAAAATCCCTATTTCACACCTGAGGAAACAAAGAAAAATCATGCTTCTTTTTAGTAGCTAATAAATACTGGAGTACAGCTTTTTAAAACTATGCCATCATAACTTTTTTTTTTTTTTTTAACCAGATGGGTTGTTATCTTTTTACAAGTCTTTCTATTTCTCTGTGCCTCCGCTATCTCATTTTTACAAATATGAAAAAAATTGTAAAGTTTGGATTAAATTGGCATTTGTCTTTGTTCTCAGATCAAAGCTGCTCTTTTAAATGTTAATAAGAATTAATGGACAAAAAATAACTGAGGTCAAATACATTTGGGAAGCACGGACTTGGTCATTCTTCTCCTGGGGATTTACAGTGCACATTAGCATTGGGGCTGAGAATTTCTGTAGGAAAAACACTAATTTCATTTGAGGTAATTTTCATTAATTTATTTGATCAGTATTTTGAGGACACATTTTGTGAAATTCTGAATGTAAATCATCTAAAGTACTATCGATCTCTAAAACTCCAATTACATGACATTTAAAAGGAGGTTATTTTCTCTTATTAAACGCTTCTCAGAGTATATACATATCTGATTTTTTTGGAGGTCTTCTTCCAAGTGTTCAAATTCTCTCCTTTATTTCCCTTTCAATTTTGCAAGTTATATTTGGGATTATTTTCTCCTACTATTACCTTCTTGATACCACATAATCATTCAAGAAGCCATGTTTTGCATTGATCTTTTCTGTCATTAATATGCATATATATATATACACACACACATATATATGTGTGTGTGTGTGTGTGTGTGTGTTTATATATTCCTAAAATCTTTGGACCAAGTTTTGTCTCTAGTCTGCTTTATCCTTGGCACTTCTATATATACTTTGATTGGGTTTTCATTTTATCTTTTTTATAATCTATTTCAAATCTTTTAAGAAACAATCACAGTGTAAATCTCTCTATTACACACACACACGTGCGCATGCACGGGCATCCAAATAAATCATATTTTTATCATCTTAAGAGATTCTGTTCCCTCTCTGGAAAGATAAAGGATCATTTAAAATTCTGCTTTATATGAAGTCTTCCTTGAGAGGTATAAGGGCCTATAAACTAAACCAAACTCACTGCTATCAAGTCGGATCTGACTCATACCAACCCCTCCTTGGGTTTTTGAGGTGGTATCACTACAGAAGTAGATTGCCCAACCTTCCTTCCAAGGAGTGGCTGGTGGGTATGAACCAGCAGTCTTCTGGTTAGAGGTCAAATGCCTTAGGCACTACACAAAGAGAGCTCCTATCCTAACACAAATACATTTATTTCATATTATGAATGTTGGAGACTTGCTGCTTATGTTGTTCTTGTTTATATTCAAAGATCATACTAAATGAATCAATGCTATAATAAGATTATTTTCAGCTATTGCTTTAAATCTGAGTCAGATGTTCTTACAAGCTGTCATCATGGTGTATACTGACTGTTTTTCTAGTGTAAATCTTGTATAATAACCTTTTGTTGTTTGTCTCCACTACTATGTCATATATATTCTTTGACAGCAGATTATTGATATAGAGAGAGAGAAACCAAAAGGAAAAAAAAAAAAAAATTGCTATCAGGTCAATGCAGACTCATAGTGATCCTCATAGTTTTCAAGGCTATAAATCTTGATGGAAGCATACTGCTTTATATTTTTCCCATGGAGCTGTTGGTGGGTTTGAACCACTGTCTTCTTGGGTTGCAGCTGAATGCCTTACCACAGAGCCACCAGAGCGCGTTCTATTTATAATTAATTTTTTGCAGTAAACATAGAGATTAGGCTCCTAAACAAGCCTAAACTTTTTATAATGATTATTTGGATATTATTTTATAATTAGTAAAATAATTTTATGTGGAGTATTTTGTTTGATCTTTCAAAAAACCTTCAATGAGATATTAATGTTATTTGCATTTTTTAAGATGTGAAAGGAAAGGCCTAGGAACATTAAAGACTAACTCACATTCAGGAGGTAATGCTTGTTCTTGAAATAAGTATAATACTCAGATGGGGGAGAGCAAAGACAGATGAAAATAACTATGGCACATGTTGGGCATATAAAAGAACAGAGTTTGAGTGGAGTAGAGAATTGTAAAGGAATGCAGTAAATATTCATTTATTAATCTGGAAAGCTAATCATCTTTTTTCTCTTACACTTATAAAAACTCATTTGTTTTTTTCCATATTCATCTAATATAGTCTCAAATGTCATGGTTTATGACCCTGTCTGATATGTATATTGTCTTAAACATTCAAGATCAGGCTTATCTTTTCTTTCATTTGATCATAAAGAAAGTAAAACAATTATTCTAAGTTAAAGTAATGTTTTGTCTTGTAATGGGAATTTCTTATCTTATTTTCCCCTGGATTATCTGAACACTGGGAATATAAATTTGTTTTCTGAGTCCTCATAAGTAGAAGAATAATTTAGACAACATATTTTGTTAGGTGCTGTCGAGTCAATTCCTACTCTCAGCAACACTGTGTACAACAGAAAACACTGCCCAGTCCTGCACCATCCTCACAATCCTTGCTATGCTTGAGCCCATCATTGCAGCCACTGTGTAAATCCACCTCATTAAGTGTCTTCCCCTTTTTCTCTGATCCTCTAAGAAGTGTGATATTCTTCTCCAGGGACTGCTCCCTTCTAACAACATGACAAAAGTAGGTGAAATGAAGTCAGGCCATTCTCACTTCTAAAAAGCCCTCCAACTGAGCTTGCAGGACAGATTTGTCATTTTTCTGGCAGGCCATGGTATATCCAGTATTCTTTACCAACACCACAGTTCAAAGGCATCAAATCTTCTGTGATCTCTCTTGTTCATTGTCCAGCTTTCACATGCCTATAAGGTGATTGAAAATATGATGGCTTGACTTAAGTGCACTGTAGTCTTCAGAGTGACATTTTTGCTCTTCAACACTTGAGAGAGGTGTTTTGAAGCTGATTTTTCCAGTGCAATACAACATCTAATTTCTAGACTGTTGTTTCCATGGTGTGAATTGTGGATCCAAGTAAAATTAAATCTTTAACAACTTCATTCTTTTCTCCTTTTATTGTGATGTTACTTATTGGTGCAGTTGTGAGGATTTTTGTTTTATTTATGTTGAGGTGTAATCCATTCTAAACTCTAGCTTTGATCTTCATCAGTAACTGCTGCAAGTCATCTTCACTTTCAGCAAGCAAGGTTGGGCCATCTGTGTGTTGCAAGTTGTTAATGAGTCTTTCTCCAATCTGACTGCTGCATTCATTTTCATGTGGTCCAGTTTCTTGGATATTTTTTTCAGTCATAAATATTTTAAATATTTTGAATGTTATACAAAAATTTCTGCAAACGCCAACTAATACGCAGCAGCGTATCAGGAAAAGAAGGAGAAAAATTAATCAGAGGACACCAGCACTGAAGTCTTTCCCAAACAGATAACTGTGTAAAAATTCCATACAAGTAATGAAAGTTATAACATTATGAAAGATAAATAACATTAGCCTAATAGATGTTTATGAAACATTGGACAATTAGTTATTATATATAAAACAATATTAAATGTATAAATGAATTGGGACATTGGTAACACATTATAAATGAGTGTATAGGCAGAAGAAAAATGACAGGAAAAATAATCCAGCATGAGAAAATATCATTATGAGTAGTACATCAAGTTCTCTTTTAGAGATAGTTTTATGCCTTGTACTTTTATCTAAATATTTATAAATTGTTTCTGTGTGTATGTGTGTACATGTGTGTAATTGTATGGACCATAAAGTAACACTTGTGATTGTGTTACCTTACGTATCAAAAGGGGCTTTATATATGTACTTTATTTAAACACACTGAAAGGAAAAAATGATGCTATATGATTCAGGTGTTCACAGTGTAATTACAAAGGTCTCTATAAGAGGGAGAAAGGGATATCAGAGTAGTAGAGAGATTAGAAGATGCTACATTGCTGATTTTGAAAAATGTAGGAAAGAGCCATAGTACCAAGGGATGTAGGTGATATGTAAACTCACTGCCTCAGAATTTATTCTGATTCTTAGTGACCACATTGGGCAGAGTAGAACTCCCTCACAGGGTTTCCAAGGCTATAAATGTTTGTGGAAGTAGACTGCCTCATCTTCTCCCATGGAGCTGCTTGTTGTTTTGAACCACTGACATTTTGGTTAGTAGTTAAATGCCTTAAACACTATGCCATCAGACTCCTTAGGTGGTATGTAGTAACTAGGAAAAAAATAAGGAAGTGGATTCTCCTTTAGAGCCTCTAAAAATGCAGCTCCAGTTACACCTTACTTTTACCCCCCTTTTTGACTTCTGAAGTCTAGAACTTTAAGATAATATTTTTATATCCCTGTAATTCATGAATTGTGTGTTAATTTGTTACAGTATCATTTAAGACAAGACATTAATCTGTGCTCTCAATATATAAATGTTGCATATTGTTAAATTATTGCCCAGAAAAATCACATTGTATTAATATTTTGTCATTAATCAGAAAATAGTACAAATATTAAATATTTTATTTACACCAATAAGATACAAAACCAAACCAGAATTTGTTTTAGTTTGGCCATAAGATCAGCATAGACAATTTGTACTGGTTACAAACTTTATACCAGAATTTTAGTAGACTAGAAACTTGTATCTTTAGAGGATTGGAAATTTAGGCAAATGATCCCATTTAATTGTCATAGGCAAGTTTGTCAAGTTTGTCAAGTTTCTGGAAGAAACTTTAAAGTCAAAGGAAGATAAAAATCTTAGCATTCCTTACTGCTTTATCCTTGTGGAGCTTAAATTTATATACAGGGTCTGAAGTCTGTAGAATTGGATTCAAAACAAAAAAAAACTCACTGCCATTGAGCTGATTCAGACTCATAGAGACCCCCTTTGGGTTACTGAGGTGGTAAATTTTTACAGAAGTAGATTGCCCTGTCCTTCTTCCATGGAGTGACTGGTGATTTTGAACTGCCAGCCTTCTGGTTAGCAGTCAAATGCCTCAGACACTATGGCACCAGGGCTTCTTGTAAAATTGGATTAATAGGTCAATATACTAGAAATATGGAGCTCTTGTGGTGTCTTGCCTAAGGCATTTGACTGCTAACCAGGAGGCCGGCAGTTCAAACCCACCAGCCACTCCTTGGAAGGAAGATTAGTCAATCTACTTCCATAGTGATACTGCCTCGGAAACTCAAGAAGGGATTGCTATTAGTCAGATCTGCCTCAATGGCAGTGAGTGAGTGAGTGAGTGAGTGAAGTTCTTCATATATAAATAGAGAAAAATAATACCTAATCAAAAGTTGCTGAGAATTAAATATGATAATATATTTAAAGGGCTTTACACAATACCTAGCAGATAATAAGCCCTCCTTAAATTGTGGTAATTTAAAGAATTCTAATCATATACCCTTAAAATGACAACTACTGTTTTCATTTATTCATCAAGACAATTTAGTAATTTAGTAATTCCTATGACCACATCTGCTCTTTTTTGTTTACTGGTTGCATGGAATGTTTTACTCCCTCATTTATTTTCAATTTGTGTTCTTATGCCTCAGGTGTGATTCTTGTGCACAGCAAAAGGGTGGGTCATGTTTATTTATTCATTTATTTAATCCATTCTGATACTCTCAGCCTTTTTTGCATAAGCAGTTTAGATCATGTATATTTAAAATAATTAGAAAAAATTAAGTATTTACTTATTTTGCTGTTTTTTATTTTTTTAAAATTTGTCTGCTTTCTTATGATGAGTCTTTTTGCTTGCTTCTTCTGATTTTCTTTTTTTTTTTGTGATTTTTTAGTGCTTATTGCAACATTTACTTTATGAACAACCATTAATCTACAACCTTAACATAATAAATTTATTCCTGATATGCTTTTCCATCCCCCCATTTCTGTTAGTATGTCTCCATTAACATTAATACACAACCTATTTGACTGCTAACTAGAAGTCTGGTGGTTCAAACCCCCCAACCATTCCATGGAAAGAAGATTGGGCAATCTATTTCCTTAGTAATACCGCCTTGGAAACCCAAGGAGGGGTCCCTATGAGTGGGATCCGATTTGATGGCAGTGAGTTTGGTTTTTGTTTTTTTATTTGATGTTTACTTTGTACTTATTTTTAACAAACTTTATATTGCATAGTTTGTGAGATTTAATAGTTATTATTATTTTTTTTTCCCCCTGGAAATATCATATACTTAGGAGCTCTGGAGGCATAGTGTTGAAGGCATTTGACTGCTAAGCACCACCATCCACTCCTCGGAAGGAAGGTTGAGCAATCTACTTCTGTAGTGATTTGTTGTTGTTGTTATGTGCCGTCGAGTCAGCCCCCGACTCATAGCGACCCCTCCTTGGGTTTCCGAGGCAGTATCACTACGGAAGTAGGATTGCCCAACCTTCCTTCCGAGGAGTGGCTGGTGGGTTT